>NW_023458555.1:13618518-13631386 GCF_013731165.1 Rhagoletis pomonella | reverse complement strand
AACAACAAATTGTCAGCGATTGTTATTGTCATAAATTGTGTGGTAAGCAAAGGCTTGCGCGCATAAGCTTCGAGCCGGTGGCTTCTTTTGTTGAAGTTCTGTGCTTTTGTAAGTAAGAAGGTGTCCCATCTTGAAATTTTATACCTCCAATGGAATTTAGCATTGAGTTAGGTTTACCTGGTATTTTTTGTTAAGGGTTACATGAAAAAAAAATAAAAATATTTCAAGACATTTAAAATACAGCTAGATTAGGCTGGGTTATCGTGGCTTCCGTGGTTATCGTAGAGATTCTTCGCATTGGAGCAGATACTAGCAGGAGCTGGACTCAGTTACCCAAAAAAGGTAGTGGCAAAACGAATGTCGGCGAGCCTCCGGTCCTCTTTCGGGCTTTCACTCATACTTCTACTTTATTGACGCTGTAACAACCTATGCAATTGTGGCCAAGTCCAAAACAGCACGCCAGGAGTCCCAACTGAGGCCAATTGGAAATGCTAAGTGAAGCCAAGTACTTCTACACCTGGTGTTTGCAGCGCAGAGACGGCGTTTCTCTTCCTCTATTACCAGCATCGCGACCCGCTGGTTGCTAAATGAACGAAGTCGTCTACTTGTTCCAACTTATAATTGTCCCAGTGGCGACGGTGCCAAGACGCTTATGCTCTGACTGTTTGCGTGATAACAGGAGATACTTCGCTTTGTCCTCGTTCACCACAAGACCCTTTCGCTTTGGTTCCCTATCTAATTCCGCGAAGGCAGAACAGACGTACCCTTTGTTTTTGCCGATAACGTCGATGTCATCGGCTCACGCCAGCAATTGTGCGGCTCTTTTGATCTTCTCAAACATCAGATTCAAATAATCACCCTGTCTGATACCTCGTCTGGTATCAAACGGCTCGGAGAGATTCATCCCAATTCTGACGGAGCTGGTGGTATTGCTCAACGTTATTTTACACAGCCGTATTAGTTTCGCGGGGATACCAATTTCAGACATGGCGGCAACTTCTTTTCTTGAAGTCGACAAATAGATGGTGAGTGTCGATCCTCTTTTCGCGGGTCTTTTCCAAGATTTGACTTATAGTGAATACATGGTCTATGGTGGATTTACCAGTTCCAAAGCCACACTGATAAGGCCAATCAGCTCGTTGACGGTAGGCTTCAGTCTTTACACAACACGCTCGATATGACTTTGTAACCTATGCTTAGAAGGCTGATCCCGCGGTAGATGGCGCGAATGGCGGGACCGCCTTTCTTGGGGATTGGGCAGAGCACACTTAAATTCCAGTCGTCGGGCATGCGAGCACTCATAATACATGTATGTATTACCCCTTTTCCGGCTCATTCAGACTATGACCGCCGGGCGTAACTTTAATATTTGGCCGCTCGTTTATCAGAAAAACGATTAAATATTGTTCGCAGGTTCTCTGATCACTGTGCGGGTCCTAAATTCATACGCAATGCTCTGCTCAGCAACTGAACGGACCAATTCAGAAATCGATTTGCTTTGCTATGGCTGAATAGATTTGCTTGCTATATCTGCCTTGGACTTCTTCCACCGTAATGCAAACCTTGTCTCGTCGAGCAGCTCAGACTTTTGCTGCTGTAAAATGAACGCCAAGCAAGCAAATGTCGAAGAAAGCTTTGTACTTAGATTAAAATACTCAATTAATTTGTCTGGGTTTATAAAGAGCCTCAGGCAAAGTATATATGTATATATGTACCTCAATTTGGGTCAAACTAGTGTAAGTACAAAGGAGCTTTTATACAGAGGACTCCAAACTTTGCGGGTGAGTCGTGGAAGTAATTTTGCCACTTTAATTGATACTAGACGCATCTATTCGACTTCCCGATCACTGAAGTGTTTATCAAGCGCAGCACAGAGCCTCGCTTTAAGACCTTCCGAGAGAAAGAAGTCTTAGTATCCTCCGACAGTCACGCAGCGCTAAAATCTATAGACTCACACATGGACAATGCAAAGTCTCTCAATGAATTCCATAGATCTTTGAAGTGCTTTAAGACTAGCGGTGGATACACCGGAGCATTGGTGAAGTGTAAACAAGCCGGGAAAGAAGAGACAATTTGTAACACCTTGTATGTCAGAAAGAGATTTTTAGCATCGAAAGGGAGCGATAACTACTAATTGTACCTCAAAGTATTATATATTTTTAATGTATATTTTTTTAATCGAATCCTCAGTTTGGCTAGGGCTCTAATTAGTAAGATGGTACTGTACTCTCTTTACACCTTCGAAACAACAGGTGTTTTATTGCTGATGAAAACGGGCTTACATACATAGTATTTATGAATATCATTTGTATGCCTTCAATAAGGAACCCTTTTTCAGCCAACAACCTTTTCACGTCACACACATATTCCACAGGTTTTACCTCCTTCCTATCGCATTGTAGTGCTAGTAGAAGGGCTTTATTCGAATTTTTTAACAGAATTGAAACTACATACAAATTGCACAACAAAATTCATTTTAAACCATTTGTAACTTTACTGATTGCTTTGTGGATTTCCCCTTTCCAAATGCAAAACCAATCAGATCCAGCGACTTTGTAATGGTTTCTTTTACAGTCAGGCCAGACGATCTAGACACACAAAAAGCGTGCAAATGAATATGTACTTTTGTAGAAATGTACGTACATATGTCTAGTCATCGAACCATTAAGTCAATCCTGTTGCTCATTGCATCCTGTTGTTAAGTCTAGCGTGAAACAGGATGCCAATGAGCGTATAATAGCTACTTACATTTGTATACTTACTTATGTACATATCTTCATATGTATGTATGTATGTATGTCTACAAAGGTGCATACATATACCTGTATTTATATTTGAAGCAATTGTTGCACAATAATTGCATTGACCATTTCCAGGAGTAGCGATCGGCAGGCAATACATAGGTACTTGCAGCAATATTTTCCACTTGGCTCACGAAGGGGGTGAATACCAACAAAACAGAGAAATAATTATGTGCCTTATTACCTAGCGTAAGTAAATTGCGATCAAAAAATATGAAATATAAAAATCCAATTTCCTCTATACTTACTACATACATACATATGTACATAGTGTATTTACTTGATTGTTTACGATTTTTAATATCCCTTTGGGCAATTTGTGCCCCTGAAATCGCATTCTTAAAATCACATAGAGTAGTAGGATTTTTTAATTAGAAAACAAATTACACCTGGCAATGCAATATTTTAAGGTGTGGAAATGTTGGAAAATGTGTAGCTGTAAAATATGTAATTCTAAATAGGGTTACAACCTGGTTGTCTTCATCAGATCAGAGACGCCGCTTTTAAATCAATTAAATCGAAGATCGATTAATCGAGCCCTTCCGATTCGATTTTTTGTCGATTTTTTAGTTCCGATTCGATCCGTGAATCGATTTAAAAAATTCTAAAATCGGCATTCGAGTTTTCTTCAATTGATGCATATTGAGCTGCGGTTGCTTCCAGAAAATCTATAAAATTGTAAAGAAACTTGAATTTGAGGCTGGTACAAAAAAAAAATAATTTGAGAGAGCAAAGACCAAAGAATTTAATGACCTGCCTATCCCTCTCCTCCGACTACAGGCCTCTTCAAGAAAATCTGTTGAAAATAACTATATATATAATTAAAAAATTGAAGTTCCGAACTTTATATAAATTTTCACAAAAAAATTGCAATCCTTAATTACTCTTTTTAGAAAAAATTTGAGTGCGTATGCAGTTTTCCATCAAATTTTTTCCAAAAAGGGTAAGCTACATTGCATAATACACTTTTTTAAGCAGTGGTTAAATTTGAAGTATAACATTCAATTTTTTCTCATTTGTGATAAAAAAAACGCAATTTCGAAAAAATTAAAAAAATGCTTTTAAATAGGGTTTGAGTGACGTTGAGTTTGCACTAGGCATTAAATGAAAAATTTTTGAAATCGGTACAGTGGGTCCCGCGAGCCTCGATATCCCGGGCCCATCTCTAGTCATATCGCTGTTTTGTTTTGTTTCTTAATATATGAATCGATCTTGGGAGAGCGATTTATTTTTTTACCATTCCTTGCTGCATCGATTATTATTTCGATTCGAATTGATTCAAAAATCTATTTTTTTTTATTTCAATCTGGCATCTCTAGTCCATAATATAACTATATAGCATCGATACCGCGACTGAATGGAACGCCTTTGGGCAGATCCTGGGCTAGGCGCACAAAAACTAAACTTTATAATTTCTTAAAAGCAAAGTCCTCGTAGGCTATGCATTTTATTCGTATGAACCATCTATCTATTTCTACTTCTTATCGCCTTCTTCTTCTTCGCCAAAGCGATTTTGGCAGCGTTTAAATAAAATACTTATTGTTAGTGCCAAGTGAACCCAAAGCCTTTTCCACTTTGTATTTCCATCGCAGAAGAGACCTCATTTTTCCTCTGCTACCACTAGCGGTTATCGCAATCGCCTCGAATACTTTTTGGGCTGGAACCTTTCTCTCCTTTCGTACGTCGTGATCAGGTCAACGGAGCCGCTGTAATTTAATTAAATTTTTTATAAGAATCTTCCTAACCAATACTCCGAGGACCGTCTCAACGGATGTTGCCATTGTCCATCGTTCTGCGCCGTGCACTGGGACGGGTACAATAGAAGGCCTATGGAGTTTGTTAGTTACGGTACGACGAAAAAGAACTTTACGTATCAGCTAAGAACAGGCATTCCCTGTTGAATTTTAAGCTTAAAGTTTACTTGATGACAGGAGATCGTTCGTCTTGTACTCGCTCAGCTCCAAGCCCTTTGCCTGCGTAGCCAGCTTTGAAAAAGCAAATCATACAAATACTCTTTTCCCGCATCGGATTAAAGAAACCTCGTTTAGTATCGAACACCTCAGATTAAGTTGAACGCAATAAGCAGGAAATGTTCAGAATGCTGTGTGTGGGCACAATACACCTAAATTCCACAGAAATAAGAAGAAGAACTTCTCAACATTTATTACTGCAGAAGAGGTTATTGATTCCGCAAATGGCGTTAAAGACTGAAAATCTGAAAACCGAATGCTCAAACATACCACGATGGCGAAGCTGTGTTTCCTGATACATGGAAATAGTGGCGATTAGTCTTTCTACCAAAGCTTTGCAAAGGCAGGAAAACCAAAAGAAAGATTTTTTACTCGAACTTTGGTTTCCATAAGGGCTCATTAGCAGTTTAAGCGGTTATACTAGTTAAACAGCTGACAAAGGAGGCGATGAGTGGGAAGGGATGGAAAGATGGTAATTTAGACCCGCAAGCTCATATTCGAAGGGTTTGTCTTTCTGATCTGTCTAAAATGGGCAACGCGCTACACAGAGTTGCTAAGGACTAATCATCAACTTTAATAAAACCAAAGTTCTGAATATCGTAGCGCAGGCTTGTGGTGTCAAGACAGTCCCCGAACTGAGGATAGCACGGACGAAGTCTTACATTAGGCGATTTTGCAGGCAGATTTTAGTTGCAAGCAACAATTGCCGACAATTCAACTACGTTGGGCATGCAGCCAACATTTTTTTTTTTAATTACTTGTCTATAAAACTGCCTGTAAAATCGCCTCATGTCATAATACTCCAAATATTTTGGCCTAATTTTGGAGTTGCTTAGAAAAGCTAACATGGAGTCCCGTGAACATCTGGATCCGGAAACAGAAATGGTAGTGGATAGGGCACACCCTGCGGAATTAAAACGGCAGTATTGCAAAGAAGGCCATGCAATGGAACCCTTTAATCGCCAGAGGCTGCCCCCCTGGTAAACTACGCAACTCGGGTTAAGCTTGGAGGACATCACAGCGCCAGAAACCGAGCCAGATAGCAAGCAGGCATAGTGGTTGGGCTATGTCCATCTTAGGATTAAAGGCGTAGAAGAAGAAGCAGCTTGAGGCCTATGGCTTATTAGAAGAAATGTTGGTGGTTCGAGGCGAATACTTGAACTCGGACTCAGGCCCACGGACCACGGAGTGGTAATACACACCTCTAAACACTCAGCCGCAGCGGCTGCCGATCAATAGCTTCACCATAAAAACAACAATATCGCAGTCCTTTTGGTAAGCTGGAACAACTTCTTGTAATCTCACCTTTTTCGTGGTTGTTACGATCTCCGGGAGAACGCCCTTCTAGGCGTGTCTGCCGACCTCCTCATTGCCAGTGACGCCAGTGTAACCCGGAACTCATTGCAAGTGTATCGGTGTATTGTTCTTTAACGCAGCCTGGTTGTCAATATATATAGTACTTGGATAGTCCATTTATCCAAGTACTTCTCTATAGCTCCACCGTTAAAACTTCCGTCTTATACGATTTGTTAGTTTAAAGTTCAGTTTCCATCTTTGTAAACATGCACCAAATCAGCTATCCGCATACCTCCCGCACGGCTTCGGCCTCAATAGTGACCCTGACATTCATCTGGAAGTAAAAATTCTGGATCTAGTAGACTATCCGCCCGGAAGGAATTTGTTACGGAATAGAACCAGTCACAAAAATTTGTTTTTGGAAATCGAATAGCCTACTTTTTATCCTGCTAATCTGATAACGCTGCGCGCATTAAAATATTGTGGAATCCCATTCTTTCTATTCTCAAGATTTTTTTTTTTTTGAGGATTTATATGTGCACATCGAAAGTACTCTCTTCGACCGTTACAAACCAGCTAAAAGCAAAACCACTACGCTTCGTTGCACGAAAGGAAATCCGTCCTCGGTTAGTTTCGCAAAAGACGTTACAAGAAAGCACGGACTCCTGCAGGAATACCAAGATGGTTTAGACGCTAAATGTTTATAATTAGGGGACCAAGATAATGAGCTCGGCTTTGCGACAAGTGCCACACCCACATAAATAAGAGCTAAGACAGTCGTTGTACACGCACAGAAGATCGGCAAAGGAATACATTACTGTTGCAGCGGAAGCAACCCTCTTTAACGGCTTCCTGTTTAAGATGCGTCCACCCTGGAAAAGATGTGTGTCGTATAAGAAAATGCATACCTACTAACGGTCAGTTTGTAGTTTCGTTGGACGGTTTATATGTAAATAAAAATCACCCTACGACACAATTAAATATTCAAATATATTTCATGCCCTCTCAAATTCCTTTCAAATTACCACCAGTCTGTGTACATATGTATGTAAATTCCGCTGATCATCACCGCGACGTCACGTGGCTGTGATTCCACCCTGTTGCTTCTTTTCATGCCTTTCATTCGTTGCTTCACGCTTGCCTGCTTCGGCCACCCCATTCCCTAGGCTCGCGCGTTCATCGCGTCGTCTGCGTGTTTTAACTGATTCCTTGACGTTTCGTCGTCGCTGGTGACGCGGCCGTTTTTGACACCTGTGTGTTGCGTCTTCTTGACTTCGCGTTGGCTTTCATCCCTGTTTGCCGTGACTTCTGACCTTTAGTGCTATGAAACTTTGTCGGGGTTGTTGACTTTACATAATTGCCGTTTAGATGTTACTTTTCTTCCGTTCATCTTCTTTGCACCACCAACTCCGTGCATATGTATGTATGTGCTAGAATAAACGCTTGAGTCGGTATTGTTCTCTTGAAGCCTGCTGTGCGCACAGGTGGCGCACCTGTTATTTCAACGCACATCTTCGCAATTCGTCCTTTGAAAAATATGGCTGCAAGTATAATTTTAATGAAATTATGCATTCATATCGCGCATTTGATCTTTCAGCTGGAGGTTTCATAGTCATCATAGTTTTTCTTTGAAGTTGATCACCCTCATTGCGAGAGTGGTGTCGTATGCAAGTCGTTTTTCGAGAGTCGAATCGTATCGAAAATTTCACGTCATTGCCTAAAATTTCCACTCGACTACCCTACAAGAATTGTGCGATGGAAACTAACACATTCTCATTTACCTTACTAACACATATACAAATTTTGCGTTGGTTAAAAAGAGACAACTAAATAATGCCATAAGTCGGAGGAAGACGGAACACAAATGTTTACATCAGATTTTTCACACTGCCCTTTAGAGTTTAATAGAAACTTGTAGGTAGCCAGTGACAGAAATCTCTATCAGTCTTGCCACTTAAATGATTTGTCAAATGATAGTCACTGTTCTTGCAGGGTAGTGTATTAAAACGGAAAAACTTGGCAGCACTGTATAGTTTTCGACAAATTTCGTCGTTTACTTTTTTCAGCACGACAGTAAGCAATGCCAATGTTGTCGAGTCGTACAATTTAGCCTAATTTACGACTTACCCAATGAGGCTGAATGTATTTCAATATAATTGGCAGTGGTTTGGATTAGGCGATGGAAATATTTTAGGCAGAAGCTTCTCTAAAGTTGTATGGTTATAAAGGATAGTATTCGAATAACATCGTCTTTTCAAGTAAGCCTTTTTTATGCTCTGATAGAACTAACTGGATTGACACAAAGTACCGTACTATTTACAGGGAAATAAAAACTGTATAGGCTGAAGATGATTTGGTTATATAAATACTGCTATGGTATTTACAATACAAACAGCGACGCTAGAGCGGTTTGGTAAGCCAGTAAGTTTTTGAAATTCCCGCAGGGTACGTATGTCTGCAACTTTTTAAGCAGGAACAAGCAAATTGTCTACCAAAAGCACCACTTTTTAAAACTTTCTGAAAGTTTTATATGATCGCTCATATAATGAAAGCACCCGCTGATCGTCGCTGCATTCAATGCAACACCGCTTCTATTATCAGTAAATAGAGTGGTGTCAAAATTTTGAGTAAATTTTTCCATTTAAACCCATTGAAGGCACACAACCGCGCGAATTTCGACGATATTGCCATATCAAGATTTTTCCTCGCACAGTGGCTTACAGCTTATAAAATTATTATTGCTGAAGATCCTACTTATTTGGTGCGATTAAAAAAGCAGTGGTTGAGGTCTCATCTAAGCACATTTAAGAATTTAAGAAATGAAAATAAATAATAATAAAAAATTAATTTAAAAGTACAAAAAAAAATACAAAAAATAATAATGAAAAATACAAAAATTAAAATTAAAATAAAAAATCAAATTAAAAAGTACCAAAAAAACACAAAAATTAAAATGAAAAAAAACTTACAAGAATTAAAAAATACAATCAAAAAATACAAAAAATTAAGTTTAAAAAAATTTTATAAATTAATAAGTACAAATAAAAATATTGGGTCCAGTTCATCTCCATGTCCTCGTCGTAGGTCTTGGTTTAAAAAGGGTGATGGTAAGATTTTGCTAATGTTTCCAATAATTGATTTCACATTTTGGATCCCCCTTTTAGAATTTTCAATGTCTGATAGCATATTCGTATTCAGCGATCCTAAAAGTTATATATGTATGTATGTACATATACATACACGGTTTACAATGAGTTACCTATTGCCTTAATTAAATTAATAAAGGATTAAAGTACTTAAAATCTTAGTTAAACTATAGCTCAAAAAAAATATCTGCCGCGTTTTTGTTTTTACGATTTTTTAACCTCCAAATATTCAGAAATAACCCCCCGTTTGATGAATTGAGCACCATTTTCATATAACCTAAAACTGCTTGAAACTCAATGTGCGCCCTCTACCACCATTCATTATCGAAGATGAGGAAAGAGATTGGTTGTCGTTAAGAATTTTTAATCAAGCCCACTGTTGAATTGAGCGCTACTCCTTCTATGGCGTGTAAAAATTTCATAGTTGTACCGATTACCAGTAGCTGACTAGAACAAAATATGTATTCATTTTTACTATGTGAGTATAAGCAAATATGTTAGTTCCAAACTTTAGGGCAAATTTTTCTCGAATTTTTGGTTTTTTGAGTTATGACAGTATTGAAGTAAATGAGCGTCATGTTCTTTTCGCGATATCTAAGATAGTTTACGAACGTTCGCCACAATGTTTAGTGGGTAATTTGTAAAGATTTTTCAATATCATCGAAAATGCGAAATTTTTATATGATTTATTTTTTTTTTTTACTTAAAAAAGTTCTAAACATGTTGATACTTTTTGGTAATCGCGATATTTGCTCAGTACTTGCTAAAAAGTATCGAGTTATCGTATCGTGAAAATCCGTTGAAATGTCAACCGATTGCTGCGATCTGTTACCTTGTCTGTGGCTCACTTAACTCACTTGTGTGACTAATATAGTACGAACATTAGACTAGTTCGCTAAACAAAAAAGTTTATTCTACGAACTGATCGCAACAAAACAAAAAAAAAATTTAAAATCGCTCCCTCTTGTTTGAAGGTTTACTTAGAGGAGATTTTAGCGCCATAAAAATTATCGCCATTGATATGCCTCTTAAAAATAGATAACCAAACTATTTTGGGCTTCTAAATAACACTTTTTTTAGCAATGCGTTTTTTTTTAATATTTACACATTTGATATATCTTTAATATAATTTTAACATCAATAGAGTTAATTTTTCAATATTTCTAAACAAGAAACTTTTTTTCGATTGTATGGGAACCGACCCGACCTGATATGTTGGTACATAATACGATGTCTCATATAAAGAAAATGTTTGCTTCTCTAAGCTTACCAAATAATTTGCCAACCATAAGATTACCACCAAATATTTTCCATTATTTTAGTGTCGTTCGTAAATTGGACAGCTGAAAAAATATCGCCAAAACCGCAAATGGCACCATAGTCAATAAAGTTGGGAAGAGTTTAACATTCCGCTCTTAGATCTGTATGCGAAATTAAAGAAAAAAATAAACACACAAATCAGCCAACAGTTGCAAATTAATGCAGGGCGATTTCGGCAACTTTTTAATGCAGTTCCCATCGCGACTTGAATAAAAGTACCATAAGGTCCCTACAACTTGCCGCTATTATTTTGATTTCCTCCATAATATTTATGTCCAGCTCGGTTTTAACGTAGCTTGGGTATACGTTTCGTACTAATTTTTTATTTTTTTTTATTGTAGTCGCCTTAAAACTTTGGCCCAAGAGAAGTTTTATTTTTTTTTTTTTTTTTGTAGGCCAATACAGAAAATAATGTTCAACTTAAACTTCTTGTAATATAAACTGCGGCAGATTTCAATGTCGCCCAGTTCAAAAATGGCTTTAAATTGTCAAAAATATTTTACGTTTCTCTGGGAAAAGTCGTAACCTAATCTTTTTTTTTTTTGGGTACAGCTTGAGGCGCTCTAATGTACGTACATGCGATTGTTTGCGTGTAAGCATATGCATACAAGTACAAGCAATTTTCAAAGAAATGCTAAAATAATTATTTTTGCAAAATATATCATTGCATTTGATTGTATATTTGGACGTAAGTACATATTAGGCTGGGTCGATTTTGTATGGGGGAAAATAAATGGCATTTGACCGTGTTGTAATAGTAATATTATGATGTCTTAGGTCTAAGCCAATTGTTATTGGCCACGAAAGATTTATTTAAAACTTATCTTTAGCCCGCGCAATTGAATCAAAGTGTATGAATTTTGAAAATGAAACTTTGGCTTGTAATATCTAAGGAATGCGTTAATTGGTATAAACAGGACGATATATCAAATTAAGGGTTATTAAATTTGGTACCTCACGTTCGTTTATCATTTTTTAATAAGTCTACAAGTTTTTAAGATATTAAGATAAAACTTACAAAAACTACAACTTTTCCTTATGAATTTTCAATTCTTCATTACTTCAGCAACCAAGTGAAAAATATAAAAAAGTGAGACGAGGTTTATTTCAAACGTTTTGATGTTTCCGGATGTTTATGTAATATTTAAAGGAGCATTGACTTGGTTACGCCGATTTGGTCAGTTTTCAAGATTGTGGTTAATGAAGTCAAACATGTATTGTCAAAGATTAGGAATCGCTTGATAAGTTAATAGTAGTTTCAAGCATATAAGTAGCACATTTTTCACGATTTCTAAATTTTCAGTTATATGATAGTAGGGGACGTGCAATAAGTGTTTAGATATACATAAATATTTTAGTTAATTTCATTATGCGAAAAAATGACTGCAGGTGAATGTAATAGCCTTTAACATATCCTGGGAAATCCTTTTTAGGACTCTCCAATTGGACGATATTGCTTTGCATTCAGCTTGAACGAAAAAAAAGTCACATCCTGGCACACTTTTCTGTAATTCGGTTCTATCATTTAAAAGTTATTTATACAATTCAAGAGAAATTTTTTCAGAAAAAACAGGAGATCCACTTAATTTTTTCGATATAACTTTGGTGAATGTTACCCGATCGGTACGTAGTAACTACCAAATTGAAGGCGAGACTTACTGTTACTGATTTATGATAATAATATGATGAAAATCGTTCAGGTTATAAACAAATTATTTTAAAATAAAAAAATTTTGAACAAAATTTTTTGCCTTCCTATATTTGCAATTTTTATATTGTATGCATAAACATAAGTAAACTAATTAGTGTTTCTAGATGCTGTGCCTGTACAGTGTTTCCATACTCATTTGCATATACAAAAATTTTCCACGATGAGTGAAAATAGTGGCTTTTCTATTAGAGCTACCGAAATTGTTCCTAAATTTGCGAAAATTCGCAAACTATAGCTAATATTAAAAAAAGATTACAATATTTGGACCCACGACCTGAATGCACGCCAGTAATACATCTTTTGACAATAGGCCAGTGCAATTGATAATTACCAAGAGAACAATTACAATTTTATTGAAAACAGATAACTTTGAGATTAACGATAAGTTTAAGGGCTGCGAGAAATGATATTTAACTTTATCTTTTGCGTTAACAGGTTTATTATCTAATAATGTGCACCAACCCTTTTTGCTGAACCCAGAATTTTTAACAAGAATTGGTCTTATTCGACTAGTGTGCTGTCGGTCACTTGGTGGTCGATGCGCGGGCTCTTACAACTGAAATAAAAGCCTAATATTTTGCAGGCTTGTTGTTGACTTCATGATACAATATATTTTCACTATTA
>NW_023458555.1:13609765-13618418 GCF_013731165.1 Rhagoletis pomonella | reverse complement strand
CTTACCACACAATTTATGACAATAACAATCGCTGACAATTTGTTGTTGCTGATAATGGCTGGGCGAGCCAAAAAATTAAAAGCTAAAAATAAGCATAAACAAAACTACGTTCCCAGCGCAATCAGCCAGTATACTACATACGTACGAGAAGTGCGACACACGATCGATGACAGGCAGCGCCTGACACCTGATCGCCGAAGCTTTTATGAGCGACCCAGAGCCGACTAAGCTTTGATACTCAAAAGGTGCTCAGGCGCGCAATTGTGCGCGCACAATCAGGTTACCAGCCTTCGTTGATTTGGTTAATGCTTTGTTGTTGTCACTCTTCTTTTTTTATCTTAACTATGTACATACATACGTCAGACTTTTATTTTTATGATTTCTGGGGAAACAAAACCCTTTCGCGGCTACGCGTTCAACACAATCGCAAACTGGAATCTTAGGTTTAGGCTTTTAGCCTGGCTTTTTGTTTGGCCTTCTTAGCGTTGTGGCAGTATCTTCGGCGCATTTCTTTAAGCGCGTAGTTTACTACTTGCTTACGCCTGTATAAATGTATAATATTTTTAAAGCAAATTCCTACACTCTCTTACAATGGACTTCAACTATGCGACGCTGGTGTTTTGTTTCGTTGCTTAGCCTTTGTGAAGAGTGAAGAAACTTCGTGAAAAGGCGGCGAAGACCGTTAGGAAGGCAATTCCAGTGTGGGCACATTTTAAAGCCAAAACAACAGTTAGGTTACTTGGTATGTAAATGAGATATTCCGTTGGGGATATGGGTTGGATAACATCATCGTAACCGCAGCGGTAATAACGAAAGCAGAAACAAAAAAAAATAACGATAAAATAAAATGAGTAAACATCGGTAACACCAGCGTTGAGCATTCCATTAGCACGGCAATTGACAATTATACCCTTTGGTTTATTATTATGCGTGGGACAATCGAATTCTCACAAATATTTGTAAGTAGTAGGTAAGTAGGTATGTATAAATGTAGTCACGCACGCCTACATCTACGCATAAACATTGACTGACAACGTGACAATTTGTTTGGCCTGAATTCTGATATTTGAAAACAGTCTTCACGAACAAGTCTTTCGTTGTAAACATCAAGGTTTAAAATCAATATCAATGGCCCGGATTCCATCTTGTAGCGAAGTGGATCAGCCTCAGTACATTATCGGACGTTTCCTCCTGGAAGTATAATTCGCTGGCGGTGGGACTAAAGGACCCTCCCTCTCCCACTCTGCCACTGAAATTGCCAAGCATGATTTTAATATCGTGTGGCGAGCAGCGCTCTTAAGTGCGCTCTAAGCTCTCATAAAAGGTATCCTTAGATGTCCCGCCCTCCTCTTTTGTCACAATGAGACGGTTATTGAAGAATCTCAAAGAGTGTGGAAAGATGCTCACCCACCTAGATGAATGACAATACTAACTATGTGACAATGCCTCTCTCCCAGCTCAAATCCAACTAATTTACATAGTGACCGTAGTAGACATCGTAAGTTTCCATGTTCTGTTTAACCTACCCTCGTCCATGGCCTTTCTTAGATGGCGGTGATATCAGCTTTAGTATTCCCGAAGACATTAACCAGCCCAGTCTAGTGTTCCTACTAGGTATTCGAACATTCCAGGATGTAAAACGTTAGCCAAGATTATAAAAAAAGGAAGGTTGTCCTCCAACCCGAGACCTTTTCATTGGAAGTTTGTGAGACTTGGCGGGTCCCAAACTTAACGCACAAACAGATTTTAGCTCGATTTTGTTGAATGCACATTGATACATGCGAGTATATCGGACGGCCCACTTGCCGTCGCATCTCGTGAAGTCCAGCACTGCAGACTTTTGACCTGTGATCATACCGACTAGTTAGCTACCTAGAGAGAAGCTTGACGCCATTTTTAATATAATAATATCCTTTCTATAGTAAGGGTAGCCGAAAAGCCAGGCCTCTCTATGGTCCCCTACCGCTTCCCAGTATGTACTTCGTACTCAGTTGTTATGGCTCTCGAAGAATGCCAACTAGCTCAGCAGAGACTTCTTAAAACCACTTGGTATTGTTGTGGTTTAATTTCACTTTCGCCTTCTTCTTGTAGTTAGTCTTTCCAGGAATTTAGGTGTTAATATTCTAATATAATAGCTTTTTCTTCAATACTTGAATGTGCTTTCGGAGTTTGGAGTTTGGAATTCTTGAATTCAATCCTTAATTACTCGATTAGAGTTTAATTGAGTGCTAATTGAATGCTTTTTTTTTATGCAACTCTGCTGGGTATGTTTAATTTTGACTTTCAGGTATGTTTATTGAACAAATAACAATCAGCTGTTCGTTTTGAGTCTTCTTTAAAAGCTGATATTCCATCCGGGATGGAAAATTGAATTTTCAAATTGTACCCATTCTGCGGAAAAATTTGCCTAAATGTATGTAAAAGCATGATAAAAAAATAGGAAGGTAGAACCGCTGAGAGGAATTTTTCAAATTCTTGACGTTTGCAAGCAATTTAATTTTAAAATTTTACACACAAACTCACACACACATTCTCATTTCAATCTCAAACAACAACAACTTTGAACAACTCCTTTTTTTTTACCCTCAATTTTATAAGATTTTAAAATGTTGGCAAACTTAAAAAAAATCATGGCCGACGCATTGAGAGAACGGTTTTACCTTACTATGCTTTTATCATGGGTAAAAGTAAATATATATTTTTATATGTGTGTATGTATATATTTATTAAAGAAAATAAGAGGATAATCTTTCCTTTCGATACCATATCAACTTCTCGGCACATTAAACAAATTTGGCTACAAAAAGAATCTCTTCGAGCAGTTCGAGATAAAATTGTATTTCCTCCGAGTTCTTTGATCTGGCGTTTTTAAAAGATATATTGTCTGTGTTTTTGGCGTACTTTGACTACCATTTTGTACACAAAAAATGCGTTGAAATGGGGGAAAGAATAAGATCGCGCAAAATAGCAACTCTTGCAAAGCCTAATTTTCCATTGCATTTCAAAGTTGATATGGCTATTGGCGCAGAAGCTGGATATACTTCGTCGCTGTATTAAATTAGATATGGACGTTATTCATACCTTAAAATAGGGATGATATCTTGCAGACTTAGTTATCTAGCGGAGAAAACCTCGTCTCAAATCTTCTTATCAACTCTGAGGAAAGTAGTGGTGCTCGTTATTTAATTTTGAGAGGATATCTATGTAAGTCAGGCATCGTGGAATTACAATGATCTCACCTAGGATTGTTCTATACCGAAATACATATTTTTATATTTTATTTTTATTTTGAAATAAAAAAGAGAGGTCGCTCAAAACGCTCAGACATCGCTTTTTTTTGGACCACCCTAATGTACTGTACATATCACATAATTTTCTCGGCGAAGCAGGAATGTTATATAAAAATAATTTTCTAACCAAAGCTCAACTCAAAGCTTAAATACTACTCCCCATCCCCTCAAAAACAACGCTGCCACTTTTCATTAAAGCGGCCGCATTCCAACCACTTCGTTATTATGATTTCGTTTTTTATTACATCGTTGTTGGCACCGATTATGAGGAGGCAACTAAAAATATACGAGCTCCAACGTTAGAAAGCCTTGAACTGTTAGACCTTTCGAAACTGCGTTAGCATCAGCGTCAATGTCTACTTTTGCTATTTGCCTTTGCACTCTGGTTTTAGTATCTTCGTTGTCTCCAATGATTTTTTTCTTCTTTTTTTTATAACGGGTGATTTTTTTGAGGTTAGGATTTTCATGCATTAGTATTTGACAGATCACGTGGGATTTCAGACATGGTGTCAAAGAGAAAGATGCTCAGTATGCTTTGACATTTCATCATGAATAGACTTACTAACGAGCAACGCTTGCAAATCATTGAATTTTATTACCAAAATCAGTGTTCGGTTCGAAATGTGTTTCGCGCTTTACGTCCGATTTATGGTCTACATAATCGACCAAGTGAGCAAACAATTAATGCGATTGTGACCAAGTTTCGCACTCAGTTTACTTTATTGGACATTAAACCAACCACACGAATGCGTACAGTGCGTACAGAAGAGAATATTGCGTCTGTTTCTGAGAGTGTTGCTGAAGACCGTGAAATGTCGATTCGTCGCCGTTCGCAGCAATTGGGTTTGTGTTATTCGACCACATGGAAGATTTTACGCAAAGATCTTGGTGTAAAACCGTATAAAATACAGCTCGTGCAAGAACTGAAGCCGAACGATCTGCCACAACGTCGAATTTTCAGTGAATGGGCCCTAGAAAAGTTGGCAGAAAATCCGCTTTTTTATCGACAAATTTTGTTCAGCGATGAGGCTCATTTCTGGTTGAATGGCTTCGTAAATAAGCAAAATTGCTGCATTTGGAGTGAAGAGCAACCAGAAGCCGTTCAAGAACTGCCCATGCATCCCGAAAAATGCACTGTTTGGTGTGGTTTGTACGCTGGTGGAATCATTGGACCGTATTTTTTCAAAGATGCTGTTGGACGCAACGTTACGGTGAATGGCGATCGCTATCGTTCGATGCTAACAAACTTTTTGTTGCCAAAAATGGAAGAACTGAACTTGGTTGACATGTGGTTTCAACAAGATGGCGCTACATGCCACACAGCTCGCGATTCTATGGCCATTTTGAGGGAAAACTTCGGAGAACAATTCATCTCAAGAAATGGACCGGTAAGTTGGCCACCAAGATCATGCGATTTGACGCCTTTAGACTATTTTTTGTGGGGCTACGTCAAGTCTAAAGTCTACAGAAATAAGCCAGCAACTATTCCAGCTTTGGAAGACAACATTTCCGAAGAAATTCGGGCTATTCCGGCCGAAATGCTCGAAAAAGTTGCCCAAAATTGGACTTTCCGAATGGACCACCTAAGACGCAGCCGCGGTCAACATTTAAATGAAATTATCTTCAAAAAGTAAATGTCATGGACCAATCTAACGTTTCAAATAAAGAACCGATGAGATTTTGCAAATTTTATGCGTTTTTTTTAAAAAAAAAGGTATCAAGCTCTTAAAAAATCACCCGTTATATAAATTCAAATGTAAGGCACCCAATTGCTGTGCGCAACAGCGCGCAGTCGACAATACTTAACCAGTTTGATATGGTCCTACTGCAGTGTTCAGTGGTGCGTCAAAGTTGCGTCTCTTCGCTTTACAATTCCTCTTCAGTTATATGTCAGCATAAATGAATACTCCGACTAGCCACTCGAAACCAAATGTGCGGATGACGTTGATCGTCTTTTGGCCTGTTGTTTAGCTTTGCTTCGATCTATGAGAATGTACATACGACTAACCACTCAACCGTTATCTCATAATGGTGCCAAGCTTCATTCCTTTTACCCCCTACGGCACCCACTGTGCTCGACGTCCGCATCTGGTACATATGTAGCATTGCATGAGCGGTTTCTTCTCCTTCTTTCCTTTAGCTTTCGGTGCTTTTAGTCAATGTAGCACAGGGTGTGGTGTAAGAAGATGAAGGCGAAGCATAAACCATTGTGTCTCTATTCTTTATGGTTACTTCATCGGTTGCCAAACACTTTAAAAGAAATGCATCTTAGTCTTTTCGTTTTCATTCTCATCATTTCTCAGTCATTTAGCAGGACTTGGGGCTCTTTTGTGCATAACAACTAGGTCCACGAATTAATTTTTTATAATAAGGCGGAAACCTACTAGCCTCTCGAAAAACGTTTGCGCGACTTTAAAATCTTATATGTGTATTAAAATGAGGATTCTACCGTACCTAATGCGAAGTATATCAACCAAGATAACTCGTAGTGAACTCAGATAAGACGGACTTAGTACATTTCAAGAGAAAGTTTAAGATTTTCTTTCCTCAACCTCTTTAGAAGTTCCTGTCTTTGGTTTGTCATAATGCGGCCATATGTTCTTCGCAAGTTTGCAGGTTTGAAGGTTGTTCCAACGTGCTAATGCTCTTTTGATGAGTCCAAGTGGACAGTTTATTGTCACTGCTTCGGAATAATCAAGGGATGCCCCGGCCTTAGCCAACTGGTCAGCGCTCTCATTTTCGTGTATGTTCCTATGGCCGGGAGCACAGACGAGGGTGATGTCTATTAACACGGCCGTCGAGCTTATCGCACATTTGAAATATCTGACTGTTTTCGACTTTGTTACCGGTGAGGCGAGTGCTACAAATGCCGCCTGGATATCTGAGAAGATGTATGCTTTTCGCACACCTACGCAACTCCTATCTAATTTTTACACGCTCTTTCGATTCCCGGTACTTCCGCATCTGGAAAATGCTAGCAATGTTCGGTAATCGGAACGAGAGACAGACGTTGAACGTTTCGGCGTACACTCCCGCACCCACACCGCAGTCCATTTTGGACCCTTGACTGTAGATTTCAGTGGAATTCTACTCGACTATACTTGAGGGAGCAATAATCCAAGTTTTTTTTGCTCTTTTCATAATGAAGTGTTTTTGCGTGGCGAGGCACAAGGGCCCAGTCCTTTGCTGGCAGGGGTTTTAAAAGATGCACATTTATATAGTAAGCCACTTGCTCCAACACAGACACTACTGACTTCAGTTAGCTCTTAAATCGAATAAGTCGCCGTGACCCTAGGCTCCTAACTGGGTTGGTTACGGCATCTCGCATATGGGTTGCTAACCTTCCGCAGAGTGCGCGAACTTGAACGTCAGACCCAGAGCTATAATAGAAGGGCTTAATACTCTCTAGCCACCTCGAAAAATGGGCGATGTTTATTCAAAATTAAGTAGGACGAGTGGTTAATGGTAGCACCACCCCGCAGGAACTGGGTTCCATCCCTGGTCTGTGTAACATCCAAATTGGAAAATTTTTTTCAAACAGCGGTCTCACCTCGGCAGGCAATGCCAAAGCTCCGAGTCTATTTCTGCGATGAAAAAGCTCCTCATAAGTTTGAAAGACCCGATTTTCCGGTAAGCTTCTTACGTCACATTTTTTACTAACTTCTTAAGTACCTTCAAAAAGAAGCATCGACGCTAGTAGTAGTGCCCTTTGACATTTGAGTCTACAGCAAGAAAATAAAAGCAATAGAAGCCAGCCAGCACACACACATTTACCAGCATCGTTGCTTTTGCAATCACTGCATCCGCCCAACAGCGGATCTTCAATGGCAACTCGACTTGTTGGCTTGTGGTTAGTTTTTATGTTAGTACATAAATATGTATATTTTTAGTCTAAGCTCACCTCCGACCGAAACTGGTGTGTGCATGTGCCTGTGTAACAACAATTTCCCTCCCCCCTCCAGTGCACCAGTAATCCGATGCTCATTTAAAATGCGTCGCTGTAGCTTTTCATTTCTGTTGGATATGTACCGTTCTTTGGAGCGAGTGTTTCTAGTTTTTTTTTTTTATGCCTACATAAGTAGGTATGTAATATGTATGCAAATGTATCTACGAGTATTTTTCCTACAATATCTGGTGCTTTAAGGTTGTCTGCCGCTGTGTCTTCTTGTCTTCAGCGTCGCTCACAAAAATTTTTCCCCCACTTTATCCGGTTGCGTTGTTGGATATTTTTATTTTTTATTTTTTTATGTATATCTAAGCTTTGTTTTTTTTCTTCTTATTTTTATTGCATTTTCCATTTTTGTGTTAATTTCAATTTCGTTTTGTTGCCATTTATGGACTCGGTGACCATGAGAAGCTTTTTAATGCGGAGGATGTAACTGTGCATTGTGCTGTGTGTATAGCTGAAATATGTACTTAAGTTTATAATAGCGTTCGCTGTTGTTGTTGTTCTTGTTGTTATGTATGGCTGTCTTTCGAGACTCATCGTTAGACAGCAGAATAGTTGCCTGGTTTCTTCTGGCATTAGTATTACATATTGTTTTTTTTTTGATTTTTCATTGCTTGGTGGCTTGGCGGCTGGTTTGTCTGGTATTTGCTTCTCTCCGATTTGATGTCTTGGTTTAAATTCGTCCCGCTAGTTCTGCTGAAAGCTGCGCTTATGCCGATCTGCAGCGTCACCTTAGCTACAGTCAGCTGTTTAAGCGTTTGTACTTGGACATATCTATGTATTTAGTCTTAATTCCTTTTCTAGTTTTAGCGCTGCAGCAGTATATACATACATACATACATATGTGTCTAGGTAATGAATACTTTTTCTATCTTTTGCAGCACTGCACTTTGAGATGCTGCAAGTGCGCTAAGCCGAAATGCAAGAGTTCTCGAGCAATTTCACTACCTCTCGCCTCCCTGAATTCAAACGCGCTGCCGCCGATGCATTGATGTTTCTTGTTTTCGGCAAATAGTGGGTCATGAAAGTGAATTTATTGAAATGTTGCTGACTTTAATTCTTGCGCATACACATCTATATGTACATACATACATACATACATATATACATACTTACATATGTACTATTTATGTATGTTAATTTTCTTGAAAACTAGTTTTTAAGCCACGAAATTCAGCGTTCTAAAGTAAAATGAATTGAATTCGTGCGTGATGGTAGAGTAATCAACCCGGCTGAAGGCACAGGCTGCAGGAGAGAAAAAATACCATCCAAAGACACAGCCCAGCAGTCGCTAAAATACTTCAAATCGGAGATGGGCCCCACCTTGTTCCTGTTCTGTCATGTCTTGTCCTCTCCTCTCCTCTCCTCTCCTCTCCTCTCCTCTCCTCTCCTCTCCTCTCCTCTCCTCTCCTCT
>NW_023458555.1:13595527-13609665 GCF_013731165.1 Rhagoletis pomonella | reverse complement strand
CTCCTCTCCTCTCCTCTCCTCTCCTCTCCTCTCCTCTCCTCTCCTCTGTAGGTAGAGAAAAAGTTAGTAGGAACCATTTCAGGGATGCAATCGAAGTCTTGTAGAACTCCGAAGGTTCCAGTCCACGAGCTTGTTAACCCCTATGTTTCCTTTATTCTGATATCAATTCCCATTATATCAGCAGTTGTTAAGGTCAGTAAATCGTTAACCTAAGAATAATATAGATTCGGGCAGCCCGTTCAATGCATTCTAGGTGCTTAGCTAGTGTAGCTTTCTCTAGCGAATTTCGCCTGAAAAGGGCACCGTCTTGGAATCAAAGTTAAATGGAAAAATAAATGTGAAGGAGAGAGTTTAAATGCCTGCTGGAGCCGCCCATTTGGGCGAAGAGTCTGGCTTAATCTAATGAATGTTGACTAAGAAATCAAGACTGACTACAGCATACACCTTAAGGACACCTTTGCAGCTTCCGATCAGTGGAAGATGATTGTATGTACATTCATATGCAAAGAATAGTCCAAAGAAAGATCAGAGGACCACTGCATACTCCTAGCTAAGGTTAAGCTCATGAGGTTATAGATAACGAAGATAATTTTGTAATAAATAATTTTCTAAATAGTAGTTAATTATCGAAAACAGCGTCGCTTGTAAAGTATCCAGCAGTTAAACAAGCAAAAGACGGAAGACCTTCTGAACCTCAAAGATTTCGCTACAAAAGCTCCGAGTGAGAAACAGTGGCCCACTTGCTGTGTCGAAATGCACTGCTCCAGTTGAAGGGAGTCAAACAAGTGTTGTAAAGATTTTTCACAAATTTTCCGAACATAAAGATGGTGGAACCGTTCGATTTTATTTTTTTCACTTTGTAAGGAAATTCTTCTCATGCCTGATGTCGAAAAAGTCGTTAATGATGTTTAACTGGGAGGTAGTGATAACCAGGCATTGAACAAACGGCTCTAAAATGTTTACTATCTGGGTTTGTTTTTCGCTGCCCAGTACACACATGTGGGTTTATATATACATACCCAATTTGCCAAACGATTTCGATGAGGAAAAACGAAGTCGGAACGACGTCGCGTTTTGTATGAAACAAGCGACTTCGTTTCAACGTCGTTTCGAGTTCAGCCAAACGACTTCACCAGCGTACCAGAACGACGTCGTAACGACGTCGATTCGAACTCGTCCTCGCTTTGTGGCAAATTGGGTATGTATGTATTGCATGTATATTTCAACAGACGCATTTGAAAAGCTTTGTATTTCGTTGCCATGGATACGGACATGCCGGTCGATCACATGGTGGCATATTGGGCCATCAGGCGTTATCACGGTTTTGAATGCCTTGCAGTCCGAACCACTATGCAAAAATTCCAGTTCATAAACTATTATTTAAGGATAGAAGTCATACCAGTTCGTTATGAACTATAATTATACCACTTCCCCGCAGTGAAAGGCTAAACAAGCCAGTAAAAATACCAGTTCTGTAACTAGTATATGCTAAAGCGGCGGCTTGCCATTTCGCCGATTTCGAACAACTTTCGATTATGCGATCAGCGACATCTGTCTTTGAATTGCCAAAGCCAGAACTAAAATGTGGTTCATTGCTTCCCTGACAATTGACATCTCGTAAGAACCCTCGATGTCAAAAATACCAGTCGATAGCATAGAAAAAAGATGGAACGTGGACTAGTTGGACTGAAACGCAATTTGGTAGCATTCTAGTTGACAACTGGTAGCTTTCCCTGCAGGGTGTTTCCAGACACACATACACATATCCATAGATACACAAATATGCAACAAACCAAGGAGGGTCACAACTATCGGCCATCAACAAAGCACCAAACACCAACCACAACTATTCGTCCAACAACAGTGAGGATGTTTATGATTTGATGACCATTACCATTATTACGACTCTCTAGCTGGAAAATGCAACAAATACGGGCGGCGCACTAAGTCGCGGTGCTCTGAAGCATATCGTTGTAAAAAAAAAAACAATGCAACGGGACTGAATGAAATAGGCAGGAAAATGCGAAAACCAAAAGAAAAATTGCTATGCATAGTGTTAGGGTTTCCCGCATGGAAATCAAGAGAATGACTACAAATGAAATGCTTTTGTATGTAAGCAGAGGGTGAGTGAGTACAATGTGAAAAAAAAAATCTAAATAGGAAGTGCCGTAACACAGTTCGAAAAACTTAACTTCTTGTTGGGTGAATAAATCAAAAAAAAAAAAAAATTAAAATCATGTTGACTATTTTTTCTCAGACAGCTTCATTGGGGTGGGATATTTTTCATTTGTTTGTTTGTACGCTGCATAAATTTACAGGTTTTATTTACGTTAGTCTCATGGCATGAGATCAGTTCTACAGGCCAATTCCTGCAACTGTTATTCAACTCACCAAAGTCTTTCGAAAGACAGTTGTCAATTCTGGAACTATTTTGAAAGCTCTTTTCTGCCTGAGCTGTAGCTAAAAGATCGTCTTTTGGCATTCAGTTTTTTTTAAATTAAATTAAACCACAAAAAAAATATATATTTTTTAAAGCTTAAATTAAAAAAAATTAATTAAAACAAAAAAATATATAATATAAATAAAAAGAAAAAAATAACATAGGTTTCTAAAAATTTAAATTAATTAAAAAAATATTTTGCTAAAGATTAGGAGATAATAGTTTGAATAAAATATTACAATGAAAACGATAAAATAAAATAACATCCTGAAATTCAATTGAAATTAAAAAAAATATATATATTTGGCCTTTTTAAAAAATAAATACTAAAAGTTATAAGGAAGCAAAAATGAAAAAAATTTAATTAGTATCTACTAATTGAATGAAATTAAAAATATATTTCTTTTTAAAACGACACAATCTAAAAAATAAACGGAAATTGAAATAATAAAAGAAAATTAAAGAAATCCGCGGCCCGAGTATTCGAACTGTGAAACTCTCTTATGGCACGCCAGTGCTTTGCTCAACTCAATTTGCAAAATGCTCAAGTGCTTTTTGTCAAAAGAGCTTTTCACCATGAAAGTTGGCAAGGGAGCTTTTGCTTGCAAAGCTTTTGTGCCAGAATAAACAAACAGGGCAATTCCGGCTAAGATAGAAAAACGTCTTTCGTAAGACAAATGAAAGCCAGATGACAAGATATGTAGTTCGAAAGGCTTTTGTTATTCTAATACAAGTAGAGAAAAAAGCTCTCTCATTCACCACTATTTTAAGAGAAGCACTTGTTTATCATTTAGCTCGAAGTCGCTTCGACAGTCGCAATGGCCGAGTGAGCAATTAATTTAATATAATTTTTATATTTTACTGTATAAAAAGGAAAAATATATATTTTCTATTTAATTTAGTTTTTAGGAACTTTTTTCTTCTTTTAATTATTACTTTTTTTTCTTTTTAAGCTTAATTTTCTTCTAATTTTCAAGCTGTATTACTTAGAAAATATGTGTTTTTTTAATTTCATTTCATTTTTGGAATTTCATTTTAATATTTTTTCCTTTTTTTATCTAATTTGTTTATATTTTGTTAATTTAATTTTCATATAAATTTTGTATTTTATTGTTTTAAAAGAAACTATTTGTTTTTTTATTAAATTTTTAGCAACTTATTTAATTTTATATTTTTTTTCATTATTATTTTTTTCGTTTAATTTTTAGATTTTATTGTTTAAAAGGGAAACATTTTTTTTTTAATTTAATTTTTTGTGTTAATTTCATTTCTTCTAATTTTTATATTTTACTGATTTTAAAAGAAAATCATATTTTTTTTATTTAATTAAATTTTCAGGGTCTTATTTGATTTTCATTATTTTATTTTTTGTATTTTTTTAATTTATTTTTCTTTTATGTCTTAGATTTTGTTTTAAAAGTGAATTTTTTTTAATATTTTTTAAGGGGAAACCTAAGATTCTCCAAGGCGCAGGGGCGTATTTTTTCAGTATCTTCGTAGTCCAGCGTGCTGTGTTGAAGCTGCTAATTCATAGAAATCATTTATAGGCGAAATTTAACAAACGTTTTTGCTTCTTTTCAACCTCAACACTCACTAAATACATAATATAAATATCTATGAAGTCAAAACCCATTTTACACAACAAAATTTGGATAAAAATTAACTGCGCTTTGCTTCCCGCGGAAATAACTGATTACACTAAAAATATAATACAAAATTATTCACCCTTACACCGATGTACCGGAAAAAATTTCACGCTCACCTCATTTCCCCCTTCAGTGTGACTTACGAGCCGCTGTGAACTCCTACATACATACATACATAGAATACTGCGTGTCGATATGTAAGTTTGTATATATATGTACCTTAAATGCAATTGCCTGCGTCACACATCCGCGTTGCATTTCCTTATCACTTCCGCTTTTACTATGCTGCTACTTTTGTTTCATTATTTCACTCCCCTAAATGCATATTTTCTACTACTACGAATCCAAAAACAAAGTAATGCTTCCTATTCATAGTCGTAGTTTGTTGAATACTTTGTATTTTGTTGTTTTCGGTATTTTTGTTCAACGCCCAAGTGTCCGGAAATGAGATGCAAATTTTATGTGGGATTCCGACGCTTCGTGTCCTTTTGTGCTTAGACAGTCTACTCTCTATTTGCTTCGCTGATCTCGGCTGCCCCTGCGCTGGACAATTAAAAAGGCAGCGACTATGGTGGCAATGACGGTGGTGGCTCCTATGCCAAGGGAAGGGCATTGTGGTGTTATTACTTCGTTTTATCTTTATCTATGTGTTTTTTTTTTGTTTGTTGGTGAAAATTAGCGTTTTTTTTTGTAGTGAAAAGCGCTTCTTCAGCAATTAAGTGAAAACAATGAAGATAGGAAGGACAATGTGGTGACATGATGAGCCTTCTTCACGGCAAACTGTTGCTTCGATGGGATTACAAATGTATGTAAATACTATATTTACATACTTATACATAGCTCAAAAGGGAAGAAAGTAAAAAAAAATATGTGGGCCTACGATCTTTTTTGATGACCACTATGAATCTTCGCGCGGGTTGTAGTCAGTCGAGCAAGGCGTAGCACACGTGTTCATTAAATTTTGAGTTCAATATGCCTGTAGGTAAATATGCATAAGGAATGTATATGTACATACTTGTACATATGTATGTAAATACGCGCTTGTAGATATGTAGATGCCTCTAACGGTTGCCTAACTGAGCTTGCAGAAGAAACAGAAAACATTTGTATAGGTTTACATTATTTTTTCAAGCTATTCGGGCCAAATTTTGGCAATATCTCGCTGGATGTTAGCTTAACAGGGCGATTCTGGCAACTGCCTTTAAACTCACCACAGTCTTTCGAAAGACAAAAAAATTTTTCAAAATTAAATGAGATTAAAAAATTTAAGTTTTTTTAACAATAAAACTTAAAAATTAAGTTAGAAAAAGGAAAAATTTAATCAAAAAGTAAGAAAATTGTGCTTAAAAATTAAATTAAATTAAAAAATATTGATTTTAAAAGAGAATCTAAAAATTAAAAGAACAGTAAATATAAAAAGGACATACATATGTAGATACAAATAAAATAAAAAAAATAATAGGTATAACAATGAAATTAAAAAAAATTATATTCTTGTTTTTAATTAAAAGAAAATTTATGGAAGAAACAAAATTAAATTAAAACAGGGAAAAACATAAAATAAGTTTCTAAAAATTTAATGAAATTAAAAAACCCCTATATTTCTTATTTAAACAATAAAATCTTAAAATCAAAAGAAAATTAAATTAAATAAAAACAGGAAAAAAATAATATATATATATGTATATATATATATCTCTTTTTTAAACATCCAATCTAAAAATTCAAAGAAAATAAAACTAAAAAATAAAAAAACTAAATTAAAAAATTTAATTGAAATTAAAAAAAATATTATTATTTTTAAAATAAAAACGTCTAAAAATTTAATTATGAAAGTATAAAATTAAATGAAAAAAGAAGATGAAACATAAAATAGGTTTCTGAAAATTCTATGAAATTAAAAAATACATGTATAACTTTAAAAATTAAAAGAAAATTGAATTCTAAAAGGAAATTAAAAAGTAAAAAAGAAATGCGCTGCCCGAGCACTCGAACTCGGATCACTAGAATGGCACGCCTGTGCTTTGCTCACTCGGCCAATCAGACTGTTGGAATATATACAAGTGCTTTCTCTCAAAAAGCTTTTTACCACGAGCTGTGAATAACAGAGCTTTTTTTTAAAGAATTTTCATTTGTCTTACGAAAGACTTTTTACTTTTTAGCCAGAATTTGCTCTGTTAACTTTCATCCGATGTACAGAAAAAATCACACAAAAGATGTTTGTTGACGGCTGTCATGCCTTCCACGCACTGGGTCTCTTACCCGAATGCTGGCACTTGGCTAAGCAATTTTTTGTGGCGGGTTTATGGTTGGTCCATGTTTCGGTATGATATAATAATACATAAAAATAATCTTAATAAAATTAAAGTATGGACTTAATCTACAAATTCTAAATGGATGAAATTTCGCTATTGACGAATCAAAGATGAAACAAGGAAAAGGTGCAGGAATTTTCATTGAGCAACCCAATCTGAAGTTATGCTTTCGCATGCCAGACCACTTACGTGTTTTCCAGGCGGAAACGTTGGCAATTAAAGAAGTGTGTATGCCCAAAGGATCGGTTGTAGTTTTGTAAAAATTCAGTAAGTTAAATTAATCATTAAATAATGGGTATCAATCGAAATGGTTTTCAAAAGGTTAAATCACTTATAGAAGGGTTGCTACCTTTTTAAATAGTTAAATTCGACTTGAATTAAGCGGGTCAGAGAGAGAGAGAGAGGTTTAAGTTTGAAAATAAATTTGAAAAGGGTTGCCACCTGTTTAAAAAGGCGAATTCAGTTAAATTGTACGGAAGTTATAATAAAATATGGGTGCCAAACTAAAGAATGTTAAGAGATCTTTACTTTTAACATTTAGAAAATATTTGAGGTGTTTAAAGAGGGTGGCCATCTGTTTCAATTGTTAGATACAAATTATTTGATAAGTTTAATTAATCATTGCAAGATTGGTATCAATCGAAATATGTAAGTTCAAAAGGGCTCTATTTCGAAAGTATAAATAGAAGGGTTACCATCTGTTTTAAAAAGTCTAATTGACAATAATTTTGAAAAGGGTTGCCATCTGTTTAAAAACTCGAATTTGGTTAAGTTATACTCTAGTTAAATTTAATATAAAATATGAGTGTCAAAGGAAGGAAAGGAAAGTTAAAAAATTTTTTGAACAAAGTTGCCAGCTATTAAAAAAGTCACATCTATTTAACTAGCTGTAAGCTTAAACAGACGATAAATAAAAAGTCGGTTTTATAAGAAATAAAATCAGCATATCGTTGGCTATTTTAATATGTATTAAAAAAGTCTTAAGACAAAAAAAAAATTAAAAAAAAATTTGTTTCACGTTTTAATAAAAGGACTGAGGGCCGTTTTCTCAAACAGCTTTTAAAATTTATCCGACCCTTTAACAAAAATTTTGTCCTCAAAAAATGTATTTAAACGGTATTAATTTGAAAAAATATTTGAGAAAACAGTCCTAAAAAGTAGAAAATAATTTTTTCTAGACTTATTGAATAAGTCTTCGCGAATTCTGATTTTAAAATTAACAAAATAGTCATTATAAAGGATTTATGAGATTTAAAGTGAAAAACGTGATCCATAGAGAATCTCGATTTTTACAAACTGATGAAATCGATTACTTAAAATTGTTTGAGTTTCAAAATCAAAGTTTACGACGATTTGAGTATAGAAAAAAATAAAAAAAAAACTTAAAAAAATTAAAAAAAATTAAAAATTAAAAAACTAAAAATAAAAATACTTACGACGATATGAGTATAGAAAATATTGTTTTAAACTTTTTAGTTCATTTATATTGATTTCTATTTAAGATTTTTTCTTCAATTTGCCGAAATAAAAACTGTTCATAGCACTGAGTTTTTTTTTTTAATAGTTGCCACCTATTTGTGCGAGGATTTTTTGCTATACGTAATCATATTTTTTTACAGTGGGTTAATGTTTGTATCAAGCAAATATGATTTGAACTAAAATATTCAAACTCAAAAAAAAAAAAAAAAATCGTGATGAACGACGTCATTCTCATCCTATGGTCGCACACTATAACAGTGTAGGAAATATGCGCTCAGCTTTTCAGCCTTCATGAAGTACTCCTTAGTTTCTTTATTCTTATTGCCATCTTAACACAAAATCTAACAGGTCCCTCTTAACAAAACTTCCCGCCCAAAGTCTTTGTGACTTTTTTACTCAGGCATGCAATGGCTTCAGTAAACACACATGCAGGAGCACACGCGTGTGTGTACATATGTGTGTCTGTTTGTGCACGTCAGTTTGCCAGTAGTGTGTGAAATGACTATTTTGAAATCCCGTCAAGTTCATTGACCGTAACATGGATTTCTCCAGTGGGCTCTATCTTTCATCTGCGTATGTACCTACATACGTCTGTATATAATGTATGTAGCTTCTTACTATCTAAGTATGCATTCCTCTTCCCTTTCGCCGCTTTCTATTGCCTATTTTCGCTCAGTAGTCCTCAGCTTAGCGCACCATCATTCTTCGCTGCTACAATTCTTCACAAGCTGTTTGCTGCGAGTAGCTTCTTAGCTCAGCAGTTGGCTTGAAATGAGTTCGTCTGGGTTTGGTATGGTTTGGTTTACTTTGATTTCTTGCTATGTCCGCATTTGGCTGCCGATGCGAAGCGTAAGGCCGCGTCTTCCTGCTTTTCACTGTGTTGCCTTCTTCCCTTTCTAATGCTCTTTTTTTTTTGTATTCTGTTGCCTTTTTTATTTCAGCTTGTGACTTCCATGCGACGCTTAACCATTTCTTATTTTGGTCTCATTAGCCATTGTGTTGGGTAGGCATCCACCTTGCCGTAGTCTTCGCGCTCAATTCTACTGCTATTTGTTTATTTTTTAAGGCTTAGTCTGTGAATTTGTCATCTACTTTCTTCTTTATAATATTTCTTCATATCAGTTATAAGAAACTTCACAAGGTTTGCGTGTGTGCATATGTATGTATGTATTGGAGGGCATTGTGCGTCCAAGCAGCATCTTTCTTTTTATTTTATGGCCATCGATCTAAAGTTGAAAGAAAGTCAATGTGCCTTTTTACACAAGAAAAATCACCGTTAGCCTCAGCTAGCTTTTACGCATGCGCATGCTCCCTTTATGTACATGTGAGGGTACCCTCGGTAATTGTGTTTTGACGGATTAGTATTGTATTGTCTTCTAAATAGAAGGAATCCACCTAGTGTTGTCTACTGAGTTATGAGCCAGGGCAGTGAACTCGTGCGACTTGCTCGAAATGCTTTGTATTTTCTGTCATCTGCCTGGCGTCAGTTTTTTAGGATGACCCCTTGCTTATATAAGATATAATAATTTTAAGCTATATTTCAAATCTAGTTTCGGAACGGAGCTATTGCTACCCAAAAAGGCTAATTTTACTGAACATCGCTGCAGTCGGTTGTTTGACGTTTTGACGATTTGAAGTTCTGATCTGTCGTCCTCTTTCAATCTTTGAGCTTATAGATGGTAATGGTCGTTTTTTCTGTTCACTTTTCACTCCCTGCCTGTACAATGCTATGTCTAACTTTAAGATCCCCGCTAAACTAATACGGCAATGTAGAGTTATGTTAAGCTCAACTTTACAAATTGGGAAGGACCTCTCCGCACCGTTTGAGACCAAACGAGGTTTTAGACAAGGCGACTCACTCTCATGCGATTTTTTCAATCTAATGCTGGAAAGCGTTACAAGAGCTGCCAATCTAAATCGCAGTGGCACCATATACAGCAAAAGCTCGATGCTGCTGGCGTATGCAGATGATATTGACATCGTAGGCCTGAAACCCAGGGATGTCAGCGCAGCATTTTTCAGCATAGAAAAAGAAGCTAACGTGGCTGGTCTGGCGGTGACGAGGACCTTTATCTGGCGCAGAAACAACGATGTACATATAACAAGAAGGCTTTGGTGGCTTTCGACTGAACTATTCTTCGTAAGATATATGGCCCCGTTCGCGTGTTCGACGAGTACCGAAGAAGATGGAATAACCAACTGTACGATCTTTTTAACGACATGGACAGACATAGTTAAGTGCATAAAAATACGATTGCGCTGGTTTGGATATGTTGTACGTATGGATGACAACGCGGCCCGGCGAAAAGATCCTTCGACTCCGCACCTATGAGTGGACAACGAGAGGAATGAAAGGACCAAGTGCAGAAGGACCTGTCCACGAAAGAAGAAAGGCAACAGGCGACTTTTTTTTTGGTCTCGACCCAAACCGACAAACGTCTGTTTTTTGAAAGAAATCTTCTTCGTGAAAAATCGAAAAGAAAACATTTGCTTATCGATTAAACGATTAATCGACTAGTGGATTAATATGACTTATAGTCTAGGGCATTTCAAAGATAACTCAGTATATATTTTGCTACATCTGAGAGTTTCGTTTTATAGGGTAAGTATGAAAAGGTTTTCTTTTTGGGGAAAGGTACGGCACTTCCTATAGATAGGAAATCGAGATCCAAAAGCTGAAACATTCTTTTCATTCCAGTTTTAAAAGATCTCTTAAAAACCTGCCATAATGTAAGTTTTTTTGAGGATAGAAAGTAAAAAGAAGCCAACTATTCAGCTACGCAAAAACTATAGTTTAGGAAAGGTTAAAGCAGTTACTTAGCTCCACAGGTACCGATCTATGATACTGCTTGAAGTGGCGTCCTTCATTTCATTCAATTCAACAGGAAAAATTTAATTTTTTTTAGTCACGAGAATTTATGAATACCTGTCGTGCCAGAACTTTCTCAGAGAAAATGACAAGTGGGCGAAAAAATTAAATTAAATTTATAAGATTGAAAAATCTAAATTGATTGAACTGCATCTTAGCTCACTGGGTGGCGGCTGGCTGCCTGCAAGTGCAAGATGGCATACTTATCTGTACATAAATCAAAGTCCCCTCCATCAAAAAATAACAACTAACGGAGGGTGTTTTCAAAACCGTAAAAATTAGGAGAGTATAAATTAAAATGTATATGTACTTGCATAGATACGAGTTTAAATACATATGCGTATAAGTATGTATGTATATGTATATGGCCGTATAAATATTTGTATTATATTTGATAAATGATCGACGAACAGAAACAGCTGAGTTCCGGAGAGGACATGATATGGGTGTTTATTGAGTATATGATAAGATAGAAACGTAGTAGAAAATAGAATGCCAGCAGACGGAGTGGATATCGCATTTGTATGGGTGAGAGTTGAAAAGTGCTCCAAGGTAATTTCAAAGAGCATCAAATGATCTTGCCCACGTTTGCTCAGTTCGCCACAGCTGCGCAAGCAATGGGTGAAGTCTCCAAAGCGAGCATGCAAGAGAGGGAGTAAAAAAGCTTTCGGATTTTATGCTGAATCTCGAAAGCTGCACACACGTATGTACATATGTACATAAGTATACGTAGTACATGTTTTTTTTTGTATCGTTTGTTGCTTCCCACAGATTTCTTACCCTTGTAAGCAGGAGGCGTTGGCGCATAGTTGTGCAAAGGAACCAACAGCGAACCAAGCCCAAGTTGTGTAGCCATAGATAGTAGGGGAAAAAATTCAAAAACCATGAATAGAAATTTGTAGCGTTAGCGCGGCTGCTACAACAGCAACTCGGCAAGTTTAGTAAATGTGAGCGTAAACGTCTCTCCATCAACATGCTCCAATGCTCCAGTGAGCGCTGCTGCTGCGCGGCTTTGCCATCGGCGGTGACGGCCGACGGCGACGACTGCAACCGCGTTTGGTGCGTGACTGTATTTGTGAAGCAAGTTGATCGGCTCTGTGAGGCAGCAACATACATACATACATACACAGTTGGAGCTGCCGTTGTTTTGGGGCTGTACTCCATCGCTGCTGCGAATGCTGCTGCTGCTGCTGTTGTTGGCGTTCGTTGTTGTAAAAAGGGTTCTTGAACTTAAAAGGGGTCAATCAGCACAGTTCGCTACGGCAGCAGCAGCATTACACCACACCACTCCACATAACACCGCATCACATAGAGCGCGCATTGGTCGTGCCAGTTCGTTTCGTTTGGAGTCGGGTGGCCTGGCCTGCCTAGGCAATTTGCTTGGCTTTGTATTTTTTTTTTTTTGTTGGCTTTCATGAAGTGCCTGCCTGCCTGCCTGGCTGTGTTGCCTACGTGCCTTAGCGACTGCTGCTGCTGCTTCTATTGGCCATTAACCATAGGGACTTTGAGAAACGCAATCGTTCCACGCTGGCTTAAGACATTGTTATGCGTTTCTAACGCTTTTTAAATTACCTTTGCGTTGGCAAGGCATGTGTACATACATACATACTTTTGTGTTGTAGTTTCACCATACATATTTTCCTCATTTTCTAATTTAGCGCAGCTTACATGCTTTTGTGGTGCTTCTCCTCCTTTTACGCTTTCCATTGAGTTGTTTTTTTTTCTTTTTCTGCTTGTGTAATATTACCATTACCATTTTTTTTTTTTATTGAAAGCCTGTTGCTTTTTCTTCTCGCTTGAATTGGTTAGGTAAGCTTGGCCAGAAGTCCCGTTGTGTATGGTACGCATTCGAACGTGGACGATACTATTATGGGCGCAAAGGCATGCATATATGTATGTATGTATGTATATGTATGCATGTTGGTATGATTGTGCGTTTTCTGCTCTAACGGATTATTTATGTACATATGTACTTGAGCATATGAATTTTCAAACAGATGATAGAAATCTTTAAATTGCCTGCTACATAAATATGCACATACATACATACTCGTACATAGATGTTAAATGATCTGCCGAGAAAAAAAGTATTCTTCACAGAAGCTTCTATGACCGAGTCCTTCCTTTTTTCCATAAATTGGAGTGAATCATCCGGTACGTTTGCTGAACCTTCTTACAACTCCGTTGATATATGTATACATCCATACGTCAATATGTACATACTTTTTTTGCTGAGCTTTAATTTCCTGACTTTAGGTTTGTAAACTGTATATTTTACATATCTGCTAAATATGTATTATTTTAAAAATTACATTCTTTGACTTTATTTCTATTTCTATTTTTAGTTTTGTTTTTATTTTTATTTTAATTTTAATTTTAATTTTAATTTTAATTTTTATTTTTTAACTTTATTTTTATATTTAGCTTTGCTCTTTTGTTCATCTTTAACTTAATATATTTTTATCTTTGCCTTCATTTTAATTTTTATTTTCATCATTATCCTTTTCTTTATCTTCAATCTCATCTTCCTCTACATCTTGAAATATTATCTCAACTGTTCTGGACTACGAAATCGCAGTTCAAACCGCCATACTCTCTTCTTGATCGTACAACTTCCGTCCTTTAAAAATCTTGACAATTATTATTTAAATCCGTTATAGCCATCAAAATTAAACTTTTCGCCAGAGAAATCCGCCATTTTCCAGTTGTCCTTCCAGGCCGGCGAGTTGTACAAAATTCCAGTCATGATTCTTAACGTTCTATAGTAAAATTGATGGCCTTTTTTGACATTTTCTGAACGCAAGTGTATAGAGTTATCCGTATTTTCCTTGTGGTGTCATCAACACAAACGCCTTTCTTTCGTTTTGGTTTTCGTGATCTCGTAAAGCACTTTTGTTATTTCCGTCTAGCTTTTGTGCAATGGCTCCATTTCATACTTTTTTCATGCGATCCGGCTTCAGCTGTCGCAAGCACTTGCATTTCCTTAAGTTTTTTTTTTCCAACAAATCGCCTGCATAGCCCCGAATCCGTGAAGCCCTCATTTATGAATTTTTTGCAGTTGAAAGTGCGCCTGCTTCGCCCATTCCTGCTCTGTTATAAAAAAGTTCTAAGTGCAATTTTAATAACTTTGCTATACACATAAGGTGGCTACGCATCCTTGTGCTTATTCAAGTGAATCAAAATAATAAGCACATATTTCGTGTAGTTTGCTAAAACGTGAAATAAAATCCAGAGTGTTTGCTTCATTTTCCCCCATTTTTTTCGAAATTAATCATTCTTCGGAATGAGGTCAAAAAGAAACTTCTCTGATGCGCACAAGTCCAGTTATAATCTTGGATCTTGAGGAAAATATGTGTACCTATTCAAGTGAAACGGGCTGTATATGAAGA
>NW_023458555.1:13573894-13595427 GCF_013731165.1 Rhagoletis pomonella | reverse complement strand
AAGGATGAAATTTCAAAAGGACATTTTCAATACTTACCAGTCCTTATGAACCAAAAATTTAATCTGATTAAATTCTACAGAATTTCCTCGTTAATTTGATACCGCCAGCATTGTAAATGGAAAATGATTTTTTTATGTTCTTTAAACAATAACAAATAAAAAATTCAAAAAATTAAAATAATTTGTCACTTAAATTATTTCGTGAAATTCATTGAATTTTTAGAATCATTTTTGAATTACTGACGACAGAGTGAAAAACTAAAAATGCAATTTTACTATATAGCCCTGTTGGCGGAATGTGTCTCCTTATGGCCTGATGTCGAAAAAGTCGATAATGATGTTTAACTGGGAGGTAGTGATAACCAGACATTGAACAAATGGCTCTAAAATGTTTACTATCTAGGACGTCGATTCGAACTCGTCCTCGCTCTGTGGCAAATTGGGTATGTATGTATTGCATGTATATTTCAACAGGCGCATTTGAAAAGCTTTGTATTTCGTTGCCATGGATACGGACATGCAAGTCGATCACATGGTGGCATATTGAGCCATCAGGCGTTATCACGGTTTTGAATGCCTTGCAGTGAAAAGCTGACCCACTATGCAAAAATTCCAGTTCATAAACTATTATTTAAGGATAGCAGTCATACCAGTTCGTTATGAACTATAATTATACCACTTCCCCGCAGTGAAAGGCTAAACACGCCAGTAAAAATACCAGTTCTGTAACTAGTATATGCTAAAGTGGCGGTCTGCTAGAACTAAAATGGGGTTTGATTACTTCCCTGACAATTGACATCTCGTAAGAACCCGCCATGTCAAAAATACCAGTCGATAGCATAGAAAAAAGATGGAACGTGGACTAGTTGGACTGAAACGCAATTTGGTAGCATTCTAGTTGACAACTGGTAGCTTTCCCTGCAGGGTGTTTCCAGACACACATACACATATCCATAGATACACAAATATGCAACAAACCAAGGAGGGTCACAACTATCGGCCATCAACAAAGCACCAAACACCAACCACAACTATTCGTCCAACAACAGTGAGGATGTTTATGATTTGATGACCATTACCATTATTACGACTCTGTAGCTGGAAAACGCAACAAATACGGGTGGCGCACTAAGTCGCGGTGCTCTGAAGCATATCGTTGTAAAAAAAAAATAAAAAAAATAAAAACAATGCAACGGGACTGAATGAAATAGGCAGGAAAATGCGAAAACCAAAAGAAAAATTGCTATACATAGTGTTAGGGTTTCCCGCATGGAAATCAAGAGAATGACTACAAATGAAATGCTTTTGTATGTAAGCAGAGGGTGAGTGAGTACAATGTGAAAAAAAAAAAAAATGTAAATAGGAAGTGCCGTAACACAGTTCGAAAAACTTAACTTCTTGTTGGGTGCATAAATCAAAAAAAAATTAAAATCATGTTGACTATTTTTTCTCAGGCAGCTTCATTGGGGTGGGAGATTTTTTGTTTGTTTGTTTGTACGCTGCATAAATTTACAGGTTTTATTTACGTTAGTCTCATGGCATGAGATCAGTTCTACAGGCTAATTCCTGCAACTGTTATTCAACTCACCACAGTCTTACGAAAGACAATTGTCAATTCTGGAACTATCTTGAAAGCTCTTTTCTGTCTTTCGACAGATATATTATATTTGTCCTTTTTTGATCTAATTTGTTTTTCTTTTGTTAATTTAATTTTCTTTTATATTTTATATTTCATTGTTTTAAAGGAAACTCTATTTGTTTTATTTTATTAAATTTTTAGGAACTTATTTTATTTTTTTATTTCCTAATTTTTTTCTTGTTTTAGTTTAATTTTCATTTACTTTTTAGATTTTATTGTTTAAAAAAGAAAATCATTTATTTTTTTTGAATGCAATTGTCAAGTGTCAAAGTGTTCATTTCATTTCTTCAAATTTTTATATTTTACTGATTTAAAAAGAAAAATAGATTTCTTTTATTTAATTTAATTTCCAGGACCCTGTTTCAGTTTCATTATCCTATTTTTTGTATTTTTTAATTTAATTTTCTTTTAAGTCTTAGATTTTGTATTAAAAGTGATTTTTTTTTTTAATATTTTATTCTCCAACGCGCAGGGGCGTATTTTTTTAGTGCCTTCGTAGTTCCGCGTGCTGGGTTGAAGCTGCTCATTCTTGAAGTCATTTATAGGCGAAATTTATCAAAAATGTTTGCTTCTTTTCATCCTCAACACTCACTTATTTAATACATAGTATAAATATCTACGAAGTCAATACCCACTTTACACAACACGATTTGGATAAAAATTAACAGCGCTTTGCTTCCCGCGGAAATAACTGATTACACTAAAAATATAATACAAAATTATTCACCCTTACACCGATGTACCGGAAAAAATTTCACGCTCACCTCATTTCCCCCTTCAGTGTGACTTACGAGCCGCTGTGAACTCCTACATACATAGAATACATAGAATACTGCGTGTCGATATGTAAGTTTGTATATATAGCTTAAATGCAATTGCCTGCGTCACACATCCGCGTTGCATTTCCTTATCACTTCCGCTTTTACTATGCTGCTACTTTTGTTTCATTATTTCACTCCCCTAAATGCATATTTTCTACTACTACGAATCCAAAACAAAGTAATGCTTCCAATTCATAGTTGTAGTTTGTTGAATACTTTGTATTTTGTTGTTTTGGTATTTTTGTTCAACGCCCAAGTGTCCGGAAATGAGATGCAAATTTTATGTGGGATTCCGACGCTTCGTGTCCTTTTGTGCTTAGACACTCACTCTACTCTCTTTTTGCTTCGCTGATCTCGGCTGCCCCTGCTACGCTGGACAATTAAAAAGGCAGCGACTATGGTGGCGATGATGACGGTGGTGGCTGTTATGCCAAGGGAAGGGCATTGTGGTGTTATTACTTCGTTTTATCTTTATCTATGTGTTTTTTTTTTTGTTTGTTGGTGAAAATTAGCGTTTTTTTTTGTAGTGAAAAGCGCTTCTTCAGCAATTAAGTGAAAACAATGAAGATAGGAAGGACAATGTGGTGACATGATGAGCCTTCTTCACGGCAAACTGTTGCTTCGATGGGATTACAAATGCATGTAAATACTATATTTACATACTTATACATAGCTCAAAAGGGAAGAAAAGTAAAAAAAAAAAATATGTGGGCCTACGATCTTTTTTGATGACCACTATGAATCTACGCGCGGGTTGTAGTCAGTCGAGCGGGGCGTAGCACACGTGTTCATTAAATATTGAGTTCAATATGCCTGTAGGTAAATATGCATAAGGAATGTATATGTACATACTTGTACATATGTATGTAAATACGCGCTTGTAGATATGTAGATGCCTCTAACGGTTGCCTAACTAAGCTTGCAGTAGAAACAGAAAAAATATGTATAGGTTTACATTATTTTTTCAAGCTTTTCGGGCCAAATTTTGGCAATAGCTCGCTGGATGTTAGCTTAACAGGGCGATTCTGGCAACTGCCCTTAAACTCACGACAGTCTTTCGAAAGACAAAAAAAAAAATTTCAAACTTAAATGAGATTAAAAAATTGAAGTTTTTTTTTAACAAAAAAACCTAAAAAATAAATTAGAAAAAGGAAAAATTTAATCAAAAAGTAAGAAAATTGTGCTTAAAAATTAAATTAAATTAAAAAATATTGATTTTAAAAGAGAATCTAAAAATTAAAAGAACAGTAAATTTAAAAAAGACACATATATAGATACAAATAAAATTTAAAAAATAATAGGTATAACAATGAAATTAAAACAATTTACATTCTTGTTTTTAATTAAAAGAAAATTTATGGAAGAAACAAAATTAAATTAAAACAGGGAAAAACATAAAATAAGTTTCTAAAAATTTAATGAAATTAAAAAACCCATATTTTTCTTATTTAAACATTAAAATCTTAAAATAAAAAGAAAATTAAATTAAATAAAAACAGGAAAAAAAATAATATATATATATGTATATATATATATATCTCTTTTTTAAACATCCAATCTAAAAATTTAAAGAAAAAAAAACTAAAAAATAAAAAAACTAAATTGAAAAATTTAATTGAAATTAAAAAAATATTATTATTTTTAAAATAAAACATCTAAAAATTTAATTATGAAAGTATAAAATTAAATGAAAAAAGAAGATAAAACATAAAATAGGTTTCTGAAAATTCTATGAAATTAAAAAATACATATATAACTTTAAAAATTAAAAGAAAATTGAATTATAAAAGGAAATTAAAAAGTAAAAAAAGAAATGCGCTGCCCGAGCTCGCGAACTCGGATCATTAGAATGGCACGCCTGCGCTTTGCTCACTCGGCCAATCAGACTGTTGGAATATATACAAGTGCTTTCTCTCAAAAAGCTTTTCACCATGAGCTGTGAATAACAGAGCTTTTTTTTTAAGAATTTTCATTTGTCTTACGAAAGACTTTTTACTTTCTTAGCCAGAATTTGCTCTGTTAACTTTCATCCGATGTACAGAAAAAATCACACAAAAGATGTTTGTTGACGGCTGTCATGCCTTCCACGCACTGGGTCTCTTACCCGAATGCTGGCCCTTGGCTAAGCAATTTTTTGTGGCGGGTTTATTGTTGGTCCATGTTTCGGTATGATATAATAATACATAAAAATAATCTTAATAAAATTAACATATGGACTTAATCTACAAATTCTAAATGGATGAAATTTCGCTATTGACGAATCAAAGATGAAACAAGGAAAAGGTGCAGGAATTTTCATTGAGCAACCCAATCTGAAGTTATTCTTTCGCATGCCAGACTACTTACGTGTTTTCCAGGCGGAAACGTTTGCAATTAAAGAAGTGTGTATGCCCAAAGGATCGGTTGTAGTTTTGTGAAAAGGGTTGTCATCTGTAAACGAATTAAATTAAAATTATTTAGTAAGTTAAATTAATCATTAATTAATCGGTTTCAATCGAAATGGTTTTCAAAAGGTTAAATCACTTATAGAAGGGTTGCTACCTTTTTAAATAGTTAAATTCAACTTGAATTAAGCGGGTCAGAGAGAGAGCGAGCTTTTAGTTTGAAAATAATTTTGAAAAGGGTCGCCACCTGTTTAAAAAGTCGAATTCAGTTAAATTGTACAGAAGTTATAATAAAATATGGGTGCCAAACTAAAGAGTGTTAAGAGATCTTTACTTTTAACATTTAGAAAATATTTGAGGTGTTTAAAGAGGGTGGCCATCTGTTTCAATAGTTAGATACAAATTATTTGATAAGTTTAATTAATCATTGCAAGATTGGTATCAATCGAAATATGTAAGTTCAAAAGGGCTCTATTTCGAAAGTATAAATAGAAGGGTTACCATCTGTTTTAAAAAGTCTAATTGAAAATAATTTTGAAAAGGGTTGCCATCTGTTTAAAAACTCGAATTTGGTTAAGTTATACACTAGTTAAATTTAATATAAAATATGAGTGTCAAAGGAAAGGAAAGTTAAAAAATTTTTTGAACGAAGTTGCCAGCTATTAAAAAAGTCACATCTATTTAACTAGCTGTAAGTTTAAACAGACGATAAATAATAAGTCGGTTTTATAAGAAATAAAATCAGCATATCGTTAGCTATTTTAATATGTATTAAAAAGTCTTAAGACAAAAAAAAAATTAAAAATTTTTTGTATCACGTTTTAATAAATGGACTAAGGGCCGTTTTCTCAAATAGCTTTTAAAATTTATCTGACCCTTTAACAAAAATTTTGTCCTCAATAAATTTATTTAAATGGTAGATTAATTTGAAAAGATATTTGAGAAAACAGCCCTAAAAAGTAGAAAATAATTTTTCCTAGACTTATTGAAATAGTTTTCGCAAATTCTGATTTTAAACTTAAAAAAATAGTCATAAAGAATTTATGAAATTTAATGTGAAAAACGTGATCCATAGACAATCTAGATTTTTACAAATTAAAATTGTTAAATTTTCAAAATCAAAACTTACGACGATTTGAGTATAGAAAAAATTAAAAAAAAAAAAACTTAAAAAATTAAAAAAAAATTTAAAATTAAAAAAAAAATTTACGACGATATGGGTATAGAAAACATTGTTTTAAACTTTTTAATTCATTTATATTGATTTCTATTTAAGTTTTTTTTTTCAATTTGCCGAAATAAAAACTGTTCATAGCACTGAGTTTTTTTTTAATAGTTGCCACCTATTTGTGCGAGGATTTTGCTATACGTAATCATATATTTCTTTACAGTGGGTTGATGTTTCTATCAAGCAAATATGATTTGAACTAAAATATTCAAACTCAATAAAAATAAATAAAAAATCGTGATGAGCGATGTCATTCTCATCCTATGGTCGCACACTATAACAGTGTAGGAAATATGCGCTCAGCTTTTCAGTCTTCATGAAGCACTCATTAGTTTCTTTATTCTTATTGCCATCTTAACACAAAATCTAACAGGTCCCTCTTAACCAAACTTCCCGCCCAAAGTCTTTGTGACTTTTTTACTCAGGCATGCAATGACTTGAGTAAACACACACAGTTTGTCAGTAGTGTGTGAAATGACTATTTTGAAATCCCGTCAAGTTCATTGACCGTAACATGGATTTCTCCAGTGGGCTCTACCTTCCATCTGCGTATGTACCTACATACGTCTGTATATAATGTACATATGTAGCTTCTTACTATCTAAGTATGCATTCCTCTTCCCTTTCGCCGCTTTCTATTGCCTATTTTCGCTCAGTAGTCCTCAGCTTAGCGCACCATCATTGTTCGCTGCTACAATTCTTCACAAGCTGTTTGCTGCGAGTAGCTTCTTAGCTCAGCAGTTGGCTTGAAATGAGTTCGTCTGGGTTTGGTTTGGTTTGGTTTACTTTGATTTCTTGCTATGTCCGCATTTGGCTGCCGATGCGAAGCGTAAGGCCGCGTCTTCCTGCTTTTCACTGTGCTGCCTTCTTCCCTTTCTAATGCTCTTTTTTTTTGTATTCTGTTGCCTTTTTTATTTCAGCTTGTGACTTCCATGTGACGCTTAACCATTTCTTATTTTGGTCTCATTAGCCATTGTGTTGGGTAGGCATCCACCTTGCCTGTCGCAGTCTTCGCGCTCAATTCTACTGCTATTTGTTTATTTTTTAAGGCTTAGTCTGTGAATTTGTCATCTACTTTCTTCTTTATAAGTATTTCTTCATATCAGTTATAAGAAAATTCAAAAGGTTTGCGTGTGTGCATATGTATGTATTGGAGGGCATTGTGCGTCCAAGCAGCATCTTTCTTTTTATTTTATGGCCATCGATCTAAAGTTGAAAGAAAGTCAACGTGCCTTTTTACACAAGAAAAATCACCGTTAGCCTCAGCTAGCTTTTACGCATGCGCATGCTCCCTTTATGTACATACATGTGAGGGTACCCTCGGTAATTGTGTTTTGACGGATTAGCATTGTATTGTCTTCTAAATAGAAGGAATCCACCTAGTGTTGTCTACTGAGTTATGAGCCAGGGTAGTGAACTCGTGGGACTTGCTCGAAATGCTTTGTATTTTCTGTCATCTGCCTGGCGTCAGTTTTTTAGGATGACCCCTTCCTTACATAAGATAGGTATATGTGAACTAAATAATTTTAAACTATATTTTCAAATCTAGTCTCGGAACGGAGTTATTGCTGCCCAAAAAGGCTACATTTTTATTGTAAGCTCACGAAATTCGACCGCAGTCAGTTGTAGATTGAATGGACTGCTTTCAAAGAGTTCATCCAGAGATCACAACTGTCCGAAGATCACAACCGCCAATCATTCCAAAGAAACTGTGCAGGTCTACGAAGAAAAATTTACCTAAAATCAGTTATTGATTTTCATTTTGCGAAATTCAGAATTTGTTGGCCATATGGGTACTGATAAATTTGACTGGCCGTTAGTGCTAGTCACGGAGTCGTAGGTTTGTCTTTGAGTATTGCTTCCTAAATTTCTCAGATCCACACCTAGCGTACGTAAATGTTTCCAGCACCTTGTTCAAGGAACTATTTATTCAAGAATGACGTTGAACTGCCGTGGAGATTGAAAGAACGTTCACATAGAATGTAAATGTCATTTGAAAATCTAGTTCTTTGAGCCATAGTGATGATACGTAGGTTTATTGTTGGCTCCATAACTACTTAGTACCAGTAGCACGGAAAATCTTGAAGAAAATAATGGACCATTACATTCGTTTACAGTTAGGGCATCCTCATAGGAGGCCATGCTTCTCGAACACAATTTTCCAAAAGACCAGCTATAAATCGATCTGCTTGTATGATGCTGCAGTTGTTTAAGAAAAAATATGACTTATAATCGCATAAAAACTGGCTTGGGTTCTGACTCTCAATTTCGGGCCAGATGTCGATAGTACCCCAATTTAATTTTACTGCAGATCGCTGCAATCGGTTGTTTGACGTTTTGACGTTTTGATGGGCTGATCTGTCGTTCTCTTTCAATGGTTGAGCTTAAAGATGGTAATGGTCGTTTCTTTTTGTTCTCTCTTCACTCCCACATTGGCGGCATTTAGAACTTAGTACACTTTGAACTACTTTTTGCGAGTTTCCACTTTATTGCAGGGATTTCAATTCGACTAAAACTCCATAAGCTCTAACCGGATTGCGATTGCGTCACATTTCTCCATTGACTTGAAGTCCAGTGTAGAGCTTTTGTTAAATACCGACTAAACGGTTAGTCGAATAGTCAATTAGGAACTTCTCTCCGCGCCGTTTGAGACCAAACGAGGTTTTAGACAAGGCGACTCACTCGCATGCGATTATTTCAATCTGATGCTGGAAAGCGTTATAAGAGCTGCCAATCTGAATCGCAGCGGCACCATATACAGCAAAAGCACGATGCTGCTGGCGTATGCAGATGATATTGACATCATAGGCCTGAAACCCAGGGATGTCAGCGCAGCATTTTCTTCTTCTTCTTAATTGGCGCTGTAACCGCCTAAGCGATTTTGGCCGAGTCCAAAACAGCACGCCAGTCATTTCTCTTCTGTGCTAACTGACGCCAATTGAAAATGCCAAGTGAAGCCAAGTCCTTCTCCACCTGGTCTTTCCAACGCAGAGGAGGCCTTCCTTTTCCTCTGTTACCAGCATCGCGGCCCGCGTTGAATATTTTCAGAGCAGGAGCGTTTCTGTCCATCCGAACGACATGGCCAAGCCAGCGGAGCCGCTGAATTTTAATTCGCTGCACTATGTCTATATCGTTGTAAAGCTCGTCGTTAAATCGTCTGCGATATTCGCCATCACCAACGCGTAAAGGTCCGTAAATCTTTCGCAGAATCTTTCTCTCGAAAACTCCAAGAGCCGCCTCATCAGATGCTTTCATTGTTAATGCCTCCGCGCCATACACCAGCACAGGCATGATGAGTGACTTATAGAGTGTGATCTTTGTACGACGAGAGAGGACTTTACTTCTCAATTGCCTACTCAGCCCAAAGTAGCACTTGTTGGCAAGAGTGATTCTCCGTTGGATTTCAAGGCTGACATTATTATTGGTGTTAATGCTGGTTCCCAAATAAACGAAGTCGTCTACTTTTTCAAACTTGCAACTGTCAACAGTGACGTGGGTGCCAAGACGCGTATGCTCTGACTGTTTGTGTGATGACAGGAGATACAGCTACTCCATCATCATCGACTGGGGACTCGGGTTTGTCTTCCTCATTACTTTCAGCGCTGCTACCATTCAGTAGGTTATAAAAGTGTTCCCTCCACAATTTAAGTATATTCTGGACATCGGTCACTAGGTCGCCATTGTTGTTCTTACAGGAGTTCGCCCCGGTCTTGAAACCTTCCGTAAGTCGCCTAACCCTCTGGTAGAATTTTCGGGCGTTCTTCCTGTCGGCCAGCATCTCAAGCTCTTCGCACTCACGTATTTCGGCCTCTCTCTTCTTATTGCCGCAAATACGTCTCGCTTCCTTCTTCAGTTCCCTATAACGGTCTCACATGGCTCGCGTTGCGCCCGATCGCAGCGTGGCCCTGTAGGCGGCATCTTTTTTCTCTGCGGCTTCTTGACATTCCTCATCGTACCAGTTGTTCTTTCGGGCTCGCTGAAATCCAACTACTTCTTCGGCGGCGGTACTTAATGATCGGGAAATGTGGTTCCACTGCTCGCGTACGTTGGATTGTTGAAGAGTGCTCTCAGAGAGCAGGTGTGTGAGTCGAGTGGCGAATAAATTGGCAGTCTGTTGTGATTGCAGCTTTTCGACGTTAAGCTTTCCTTGCATTGTTGGGCGCACATTTTTTGCTGCACAGAGGCGGGTGCGCAGCATTTTGCAGCATAGAAAAAGAAGCTAACGTGGCTGGTCTGGCGGTGACGAGGACCTTTATATGGCGCAGAAACATAACGATGTACATATAACAAAAAGGCTTTGGGGGCTTTCGACTGAACTATTCTTCGTAAGATATATGGCCCCGTTCGCGTGGGCGACGAGTACCGAAGAAGATGGAATAACCAACTGTACGATCTTTTTAACGACATGGACAGACATAGTTAAGCGCATAAAAATACATCGATTGCGCTGGTTTGGATATGTTGTACGCATGGATGACAACGCGGCCCGGCGAAAAGATCCTTCGACTCCACACCCATGGGTGGACAACGAGAGGAATGAAAGGACCAAGTGCAGAAGGACCTGTCCACGAAAGAAGAAAGGCAACAGGCGATTTTTTTTTTGGTCTCGACCCAAACCGACAAACGTCTGTTTTTTGAAAGAAATCTTCTACGTGAAAAATCGAAAAGAAAACATTTGCTTATCGATTAAACGATTAATCGACTAGTGGATTAATACGACTTATAGTCTAGGGTATTTCAAAGATAACTCAGTATATATTATGCTACATCTGAGAGTTTCGTTTTATAGGGTACGTATGAAAAGGTTTTCTTTTTGGGGAAAAGCACGGCCATTCCTATAGATAGGAAATCGAGATCCAAAAGCTGAAACATTCTTTTCATTCCAGTTTTAAAAGATCTCTTAAAAACCAGCCATAATGTAAGGTTTTTTGAGGATAGAAAGTAAAAAGAATCCAACTATTCAGCTACGCAAAAACTATAGTTTAGGAAAGGTTAAAGCAGTTACTTAGCTCCACTGGTACCGATCCATGATAATGCTTGAAGTGGCGTGCTTCATTTCTTTCAATTCAACAGGAAAAATTTAATTTTTTTAGTCACGAGAATTTATGAATATCTGTCGTGCCAGAACTCTCTCAGAGAAAATGCCAAGTGGGCAAACAAATTAAAGTAAAATTATAGGATTGAACTATTTGGTTGATTAAATTTTAATTAAAGAAAAATCTGAATTGAATGAACCGCATCTTAGCTCACTGGGTGGCGGCTGACTACCTGCAAGTGCAAGATGGCATACTTATCTGTACATAAATCAAAGTCCCCACCCCCCATCAAAAAATAACAACTAACGGAGGGTGTTTTCAAAACCGTAAAAATTAGGAGAGTATAAATTAAAATGTATATGTACTTGCATAGATACGAGTTTAAATACATATGCATATAGGTATGTATGTATATGTATATGGCCGTATAAATATTTGTATTATATTTGATAAATGATCGACGAACAGAAACAGCTGAGTTACGGAGAGGACATGATATGGGTGTTTATTGAGTATATGATAAGATAGAAACGGAGTAGAAAATAGAATGCGAACAGACGGAGTGGGTATCGCATTTGTATGGGTGAGAGTTGAAAAGTGCTTCAAGGTAATTTCAAAGAGCATCAAATGATCTTGCCCACGTTTGCTCATGTCTCCACAGCTGCGAAAGCAATGGGTGAAGTCTCCAAAGCGAGCATGCAAGAGAGGGAGTAAAAAAGCTTTCGGATTTTATGCTGAATCTCGAAAGCTGCACATACGTACATACATATGTACATAAGTATACGTAGTACATGTTTTTTTGTATCGGTTGTTGCTTCCCACAGATTTCTTACCCTTGTAAGCAGGAGGCGTTGGCGCATAGTTGTGCAAAGGAACCAACAGCGAACCAAGCCCAAGTTGTGTAGTGTAGCCATATCTAGTAGGGGAAAAAATTCAAAACCATGAATAGAAATTTGTAGCGTTAGCGCGGCTGCTACAACAGCAACTCGGTAAGTTTAGTAAATGTGTGCGTAAACGTCTCTCCATCAACATGCTCCAATGCTCCAGTGAGCGCTGCTGCTGCGCGGCTTTGCCATCGGCGGTGACGGCCGACGGCAACGACTGCAACCGCGTTTGGTGCGTGACTGTATTTGTGAAGCAAGTTGATCGACTCTGTGAGGCAGCAACAAACACAGTTGGAGCTGCCGTTGTTTTGGGGCTGTACTCCATCGCTGCTGCGAATGCTGCTGCTGTTGTTGGCGTTCGTTGTTGTAAAAAGGGTTCTTGAACTTAAAAGGGGTCAATCAGCACAGTTCGCTCCGGCAGCAGCAGCAGCATTACACCACACCACTCCACATAACACCGCATCACATTGAGCGCGCATTGTGGCGTAAGTTTGAAATGCTAGTAAAAATGAAAACTTCAAATGCCTTGGCTGCTGGCTACGTGCCAGTTGTACACTCGTAACTACAATACGCTCCACTCATAGGACGGTCTGGCGCGGCGCGTCGTGCCAGTTCATTTCGTTTGGAGTCGGGTGGCCTGCCTAGGCAATTTGCTTGGCTTTGTCTTTTTTTTTTTGTTGGCTTTCATGAAGTGCATAGTTTTTTCTATTTCGCCCATACAAGTGCCTAACTGCCTGCCTGCCTGCCTGCCTGCTGGCTGTGTTGCCTACGTGCCTTAGCGACTGCTGCTGCTGCTGCTTCTATTGGCCATTAACCATAGGGACTTTGAGAAACGCAATCGTTCCACGCTGGCTTAAGACATTGCTATGCGTTTCTAACGCTTTTTAAATTACCTTTGCGTTGGCAAGGCATACATACTTTTGTGTTGTAGTTTCACCATACACATTTTCCTCATTTTCTAATTTAGCGCAGCTTACATGCTTTTGTGGTGCTTCTCCTCCTTTTACGCTTTCCATTGAGTTGTTGTTTTTTATTTTTTTATTTTTCTGCTTGTGTAATATTACCATTACCATTTTTTTTTTTACTGAAAGCCTGTTGCTTTTTCTTCTCGCTTGAATTGGTTAGGTAAGCTTGGCCAGAAGTCCCGTTGTGTATGGTACGCATTCGAACGTGGACGATACTATTATGGGCGCAAAGGCATGAATATACATATGTATGTATGTATATGTATGCATGTTGGTATGATTGTGCGTTTTCTGCTCTAACGGATTATTTATGTATGTACTTGAGAGCATATGAATTTTCAAACAGATGATAAGAAATCTTTAAATTGCCTGCTACATAAATATGCACATACATACATACTCGTACATAGAGATCAAATGATCTGCCGAGAAAAAAGTATTCTTCACAGAAGCTTCTATGACCGAGTTCTTCCTTTTTTCCATAAATTGGAGTGAATCATCCGGTACGTTTGCTGAACCTTCTTACAACTCCGTTGATATACATATGTATACATCCATACGTCAATATGTATGTACATACATTAGACCATATCACTTTACAAGTAAACAAAAAATGTTCGACGTACACCTTCGAGTCTAAAATAGTTTTGCAAGACAATTTCGAAAAAAATATTTCTTTTTAGTTGGGCTAATCCGGAAAGCGCTCTTTTAAAATTTTTCGGTGACACCTACTACATACATACATTTCTTAATAATTTAAAAAAAATTTTTTTTTTAAGTATGTATGTAGTTCTACTGGAATAATCGAAATACTTATTTAGCAAAAGTTTAATAATTCTTGCTGAGCTTTAATTTCCTGACTTTAGGTTGGTAAACTGTATATTTTACATATCTGCTTAATATGTATTATTTTAAAATATATAATCTTTGACTCTATTTCTATTTCTAATTTTATTTGTATTTTTATTTTTAACTGTATTTTTACATTTATCTTTGCTCTTTTCTTCATTTTTAACTTAAGATATTTTTACCTTTACCTTAATTTTAATTTTAATTTGTGTCATTATCTTTAGCTTTACCTTCATTTTTATTTTTATTTTTATTATCATCATTATCCTTTTCTTTATCTTCAACCTCATCTTCCTCTACATCTTGAAATATTATCTCAACTGTTCTGGACTACGAAATCGCAGTTCAGACCGCCATACTCTCTTCTTGATCGTACAACTTCCGTCCTTTAAAAATCTTGACAATTATTATTAAATCCGTTACAGCCATCAAAATTAAACTTTTCGCCAGAGAAATCCGCCATTTTCTAGTGGTCTGCGAGTTGTACAAAATTCCAACTATGATTCTTAACGTTCTATAGTAAAATTGATGCCCTTTTTTGGCATTTTCTGAACGCAAGTGTATAGAGTAATCCGTATTTTCCTTGTGGTGTCATCAACACAAACGCCTTTCTTTCATTTTGGTTTTCGTGATCTCGTAAATCACTTTTATTATTTCCGTCTAGCTTTTGTGCAATGGCTCCATTTCATGCTTTTTCATGCGATTCAGCTGTCGAAAGCACTCGCATTTCCTTCAGTTTTTTTTCCAACAAATCGCCTGCATAGGCCTGAATCCGTGTAGCCCTCATTTATGAATTTTTTTCAGTTGAAAGTTTTAGATGACTACGTGTGGTGCTACGGGGCGTATACGTTACATACGCAACTGCGGGTGTATGAGCACGTCTGGTTATTTTTACTTTTTTTTAATATCTATTTTTTAAGTTTTCATTTAAATACAATTTCCCGATGGAATCTGGAAAGAAATACAAAATTGAAGATAATGCATTTTATAAGAATGGCGTAACACCATTTTCGATGAAAAACGCGTTTTTGTCGAAAAAATGTAACAACTTGTGAGTTTCGCTCATATACCTATTAGATCAACGCTGGTAGCGTGTTCCGAAAATGGCGGCTATGGAAAAAATTATTAATTTGTATACTTTTGGAAATATTCGCTTAAGGCAGTTTCACACGATTGGCCATTTGCACAAAATTTTTTTGTAAATCGTATCCCAATCGTGAAAAACAATTTGTTAAAATTTTTCAATATAAGTTCGCTGTATTGTACCAATCATTTGACAACAAAGAAAATATGTCGTCCCAGTTTTTTTATTTGTACCAATAGCCAATATAAATTATGTACAAATCTGTTCAAGTGTACCAATCGTGTGACACTGCCTTTAGAGAAAGGTTACAGGCGCAGAATGGCTTCGAACCTTCGTCGCTTATCAGTTGATTTTTTTCCTATGCTTCATTCGGGCTTCATTCCTGCATGCCACTAATTTAAGTACTTTCTGCTCCTATCTTTTCGCCCTATTTTCTTCCTTTTGAGATTTGAGAAGCAAGAAGTATTGATGTAAAACTTAGCATGGGAATACTTCACTATTCGAAGAACGAGCTCAAAACTTTCGTATGAAGCGTTTACACGAAGATCTGCAGCCGGATTCCAACACTTGCTATCGCTAATTTTGATGGCCAAAAATCTCCAAAAGAAATGGCAGGCGCCCCTAAAAACACGCAAAATCTAGTAACATTTCCCCCTTACTCTTCCATGTTGTATACTTTTAGGCCGCACTGATTTTAATTTTAGAGTATTTTAGCGACAAAAATTTTGCGTAGCGATTGTCAGAATTCCACTGCTTGACAGTCAAGACTAGGCTTTATTAGTAGCACCGATAGGTTTCGTTTAAAGTTAGCTGTGTATGGCTGCCGTTTACTATCTATAATTCAAAGTGTGAATGATTAAAATTATCGGTTAAGCCTTTCACACAGTGTAGCACGCTATCCGAATTGAGGTGTAAAAATTGGTTTTCAATCACCTGTTGAAATGGACAAATTTCTATATGCATTAGCTACATACTCGAACATACCGATATACATACATAGAAGCTTATGTATATACATACGTACCATGTACAGCATTCGATTAAATTCTAGTCCAATTTTCACGATACACTCTTCCTTCTTTCTTCAATCATTTGTAAATCTGCTCTTAAAATTTTTGATATTTTGTTTCTCCACACTTGGGCAAGCAAACAAACTAACTTACATACACAATTTACGTACATACAGTCAGTGTCAAATGTAATTGTACACCTTATTCTAATATATTATTCACAAATATTTTAATGAACATTTTTTTTTTAATAACTGTTTATGAAAATTTAGTTCATTATATAATTAACCCTTTTAAAACAAAGTTTCACTCTTTATATAAAGTTCACAAAAATTCGAAATTTTAGGCAAAGTTTAGTTTTATATGGAAGAAAATGCGCAACACCCTGCACAAAAAATAAAAAAAAATCAACTCGTTTACTAAAATTGAACGGGCTACAAAACTGCATATTGGAAAATTTTCTAGAAATTCTGAATACAAATTTTGGAATTTTGATGAAAATGTTTGATTTTTATGAAATTTATGCAAAGTATGAATTTTCGATTTTCGATGGTTTAGTTAAAAAGTTAAAACTATATATTAAAAAACAACAACAAAATTTGCTCGTATTTTATGTCAAAAACGGGACCGACCTCATCTTATAGATTTTTTGATGCAGATTTCAAGTGCATTTACAAAATTTTTCTCGCACATTCAGTTTTTGAGAAAAAAATTGTTGAAGTGTCGAAATAGGGCAAAAATGGCAAATTTCAAAAAAAAATTTTAAATAGAAGTTGGACATAGTTTTGCCGAAGAAAAAACCACATATTAATGAAATTCCAATTCGTCTGATGAATTCTACCATCATGTCGTTGAAATAATGAGAATTTTCACTCTTTTCTACTCAATCCATCGATATGAATTATTTTGATTAATATGTGGTTTACTCCTCGAAAAAGTACATCCAAATTCCTTTTTTATTTTTTTTTTTACTTTTACCATTTTTGATATTTTTCGATACTTCTACAGTTTTTTTTCCAAAAACTAGACGTGCCAGAAAAATTCAAAAATGGGGTCGGTCTCGTGTTTGAGATAAAATACGACCAAATTTTGCTGAACCGTGTAATTAATGAAACAAATTATTAGAACAAGGTGTACACTTACATTTGACACTGACTGTACATGTCATCCCGCTAATACCTTTATCGATTGCCTCACGCTCGTCAAATCCTGAACTGATCATCATGTTGGCAGCGGTAAAATCAACATCTACAATAACATTGGACATGCAGCTGTTGGTCGTAGCATCTTTCACATCATCATGATTATCGCACTCCGATCATTATCAGGAATAATTGTGACAACAATAGCAACAACTACATATGTATGTGCATAGTACATTTGTATTCATAGCAGCATTGTTGCATTTCTTCTCAGCTTCTTTCAGCTCCTTATCTCTGCTTCTTTGTCGAATTCATCTTTTGTAACTTAAAAATATTGCTTGCTAGCTTTTTATTGTTGTGTCTTATCTTTAAGAATATAAAATGTAGCATGCATCTTAGGTTAGGTTTACGTCGCTGCTGGTCACCTTGCCAGCTTAGTTAGGCCTGTAAACGGGGCTCTCGAAAAAACCTCTGCTCCTCCTTGAAGCAGTTTATGGAGTCAGCGATTCTGAGCAGCTGCGTTAAGTCAAACTTTGTCGCTAAATAGATATGAGTAGCGTAAGCACTGCGACCAGTAGGTCTATTGCACCCTTAGCTTTTCACAATATGAAACCCAGCCAAAGAGACTCTATGAATTTTAAATAAATCCCGGAGGCCGGGAGTGTATGTGCTCTTCGCTAGGCTATATATGTTCTAAACACCTCTCCCTTCATCGTGAAACGGCCTCGCACTCCAGGAGTAGGTGCTATGGTGTATCTATGGAGGAGTCACAGAAGCGACATGAGTCGTTTGACCAGATCCTCAGAATAAACAAGAGACCTGATTTTTTAGCTCTCTTTGGGGGGTTTATAAGTAGCCTGTATCTCTTTAGATTGTACCCCACTAATAAGCTCTTGGCTTGACGAAGTACCGTGATGTTTCGCCAATGCAGTGCCCTTAGTTTACGAGTTTCCTTTCTAAGCACATCACTTTTCGCAGTGGGAGCCACTTCATGGAAGGGCTCCGGTCCTATCGGCAAGGCAGCAGCCAGTCTGGCTAGCTGATCAGCTTCTTCATTTCCTTCGACATCCATGTGCCCTGATACCCATATTAGTTGGATAGTATTGTGCCCAGCAAGGGCATTAAGCCCCTCGATGCACTCCAAGGCCAAAGAGGATTTGACCTCGCAGGATTAGAGAGCCATAAGTGCCGCCTGACTATCACTTAGTATAAGTATCCCTCCTTTTGATATTTTCTACGAAGACTGATGTTATACACGTCCGCTTGGATGATGCTTGGGTATAGGGTCATATACGTACGTCTGGAGAACAGCACTATTGGTAGCTGGGAGCCTAGATTATTCCTGTTCCTGGATGATAGAACCTTACATTTGCCAAAGCTCTCTCTGGCAAAGTTTAAGAGAGTTTGCTTTGCCGCCTGTTCAATTGAAATATGGAGTGGCTCCAGTTCAGGGACTTCTTTCACGCTGCCGTCGGACATGTTCGCACAGCCCCCGTGATGCAAACACACGCCAGACGTTGAATCTTGGCGAGGGATTGCCTTGCCGTTGGGATAGAAGTCATGTATACCCAAGCCACCGCCCTATATGCTACTGTTGGTCCTTGCATCCTTGGGCTGTACACCAGAGACTTCCCCTTTAGATGCTTGCACACCATTAGCGCTCTTGTAGCCTTGGAAGTGACCGACTCAACATGAGTCCTCCTCAGGAGTTTTGCCGATGCGCTTAGATCATTTCAAAATCCTAAGCACACAATTTTTTTGTCGTCTCCTACATCATGAAGAATATTTGCACAGTAAGTGTCCGATAGTCTCAGGGTCTTCTTCATCAAAGCAGCTTCTGCAGAATTCGCTCTGCGTGTCTTCCTAAGTATATATGTAAGTATTCACATAGCTTATAATATTTCTCTCCTGATTAACGATAGAAGCTCTCGTGATTTTCTCACGTCCCAATCAGGCCTCGGAGTTTGGCTGTGTTGCATATGCTTCTTTTAGGAACAATTATGGAAGTACCGTTCCTTGCAAGCTCATCCGCTTTCTTGTTTTCTGTTATGTTGAAATGTCCTGGTACAGCTAAAAGACATAGAGTGTCAGTAACTTCTTGTCACGATGGAGTAGTAACTTCGCCTATCGAACGACTGCTTTTACACAAAGAAGCGTGATGCAGGTTTTCTAGGAAAGATAACAGGGTTGAAAAAATGCTGCATTTCTAATTACATGACTAAAGGGCAGAAAGTTCGAAGTGAAAACTCCAGATTGCGAAGATTCGACAAATGGGCTACCTGAACTTGATCCCAGTTACGTACATATACACACTGGTACACACACGTTTCAATTCAAGGATGGACACAGAGAAGATGCAAGTATTTTTAGACCTGGCACGAAACTTGCTATTCCTACTACAAATGGCCCACGCTGTTTCAGGATGAAATATTAGCAATCTTAAACTGCACAAAATGAAACCTTCGTTATCTTTTCAGACAGCGAAGTAGCTATAAGGGCCCTTTCAAAGAGGGTGATGAAATCCAAGCTGGTTAGTGATTGCTTTGATAAGGTACACACGATAACACTGTGCTAGGTACCAGGCCATTGTGGACTCGAAAGCATTGAGGTCGCTGTCTGTGTTTTTGGAACCTAAACCATTTCAGCGATCTCAGTCGGTCCTCTTCGAGCGCCATTATTACTGATTGGGTACACTCTAAACGCAGTAAGTACTGGGGAGTGTTGGAAGACCATAGGCAGGCGAGGCTCTTCGGCTACCCCTTCAACAGAAAGGATGCTACTTTTGGTAAAGAAAAAATACATCAGCCCACTTTCTGGGTATCTGACTGGTCAAAGCCGACTGTGATTTCATATGCACCGAATAGGTTTGATCACAGAGTCGGAATGCTGGCTCCGCCTTAAAGACGACGAGACTTCAGAACATATTCTCTGTTACTGTCCGGCTTTGGCCAAACAAAGCTTGAATCATTTCAGTGTTCCAATGGTTGAACCCTTCGTAACAAAGAATTTGCCTACCAAGGCCCTTTTAGGATTCATTAGGGGGGCTGAAGGAATCTTGCGCCCACTGGGTTAGGGATGCTCTCTTTAAGAGATACAAAGGATCTTTCAGGTATGCAGTGTCTCTTGTTTTATTATGCCCAAGTACTAACTAACTACCTATGGAATAATTTTTCGCCGTGTAAATATGAGTTTATGGTTTATATTGTTTGTAAAAAAAAAACCGAAGGCGCTTGACAGCAAACGATGTATCCTACAATACAGACGAGTATCTACTCGTATATATTCACTAAAATACCACTTAACTGTAAAAACACCTGATAAAATACAGAGTAAGTGGAGCAACAAAGTCCATAATCTTATTTGTTTAACTGAACAAAAATGTGTGTCGGCGGATACCTGCTTACTAAATGGATATGCAAGCTAAAGAAATTACTCATTCAGTGACTTCTAAGCAGCTGAAACAGGAACTAACAAAACAGCAGAAAGCTTTTCTGGCTTTCTTACTTTGAAGAGTTTACACTTCTCGCATATATATGTATGTATGTATGTATGTATGCTTAAGTATCTTATATTGTAGATGTATAGACATGCGCATGTATCCATATGAGTATATTCGTGTGAATACTTAAAACATAGTTGCGGCATTAATTAGACAGTCATGTGGGGATTAGTAAATAGATTCGCATAACTCAGAGGATGCGTAACAAGTGGCTGAAACCGGTTTAGAAAACAATTTCATAGCAGCATTCATAATTTTCTAAGCTGCTGGTTGTAGTTAGTATAGCAAGAGGAATTCTTCAAAGCTACTTTTAGCTACATACATACATATGTATGTATGTATGTATATAATTTCAATTGTTCGCCAAAGTTATGCATCTATTCACTCGGTTGGCTCGCTTACAAGTGTGACTCATAAATTAACGCCTCTCCTTTCAACAATGTATTTCTCGAAGCCTTTTGGCCTTTGTAGTGAGGCTTGAAATTTAAATACTACATAGATACGAATATAAAGCATATGAAATCGTGTCAGAGTTGTTAAAAAAATATGTATGTATGTATATAGATAGTCAGAGTAGAGAATAGGATTTTTCCCTTGAAAATGCCAGCATATTTAACATGTAGACGAGCACGCCGATTGTTTGAAAATTAATACAAAATTGTTTTTCATTATAAAAATCTGCAGAAAATATCTAATGGTGACTGGAAGTGGTAGTTGGAAGGCTAATGGTAACGGTAATGATAGTGATGATAGTAGGGGAATTATAATGTTAATGGCTATGGTAATGGTAATGGTAATGGTAATGGTAATGATAATAGTAATGGTAATGATAATAGTAATGGTAATGATAATGGTAATTGTAATGCTAATTTTATAGTGATAGTGATGGTAATGATAATGGTTATGATAATAGTATGGCTAGCGATAAGGGAAATGATAATAGTAATGATAAAGGTAATGGTACTGGCATACATTATAATGGTAAGTATAAT
>NW_023458555.1:13567686-13573794 GCF_013731165.1 Rhagoletis pomonella | reverse complement strand
CGAATACCATGACAAAATGAGACTGTATTGGTGTGCCCATCTATGATATACAATATAAGATACTTAAGCATACATACATACATACATATATGCGAGAAGTGTAAACTCTTCATAGTAAGAAAGCCAGAAAAGCTTTCTGCTGTTTTGTTAGTTCCTGTTTCAGCTGCTTAGAAGTCACTGAATGAGCAATTTCTTTAGCTTGCATATCCATTTAGTAGCAGGTATCCGCCGACACACATTTTTGTTCAGTTAAACAAATAAGATTATGGACTTTGTTGCTCCACTTACTGTGTATTTTATCAGGTGTTTTTACAGTTAAGTGGTATTTTAGTGAATATATACGCGTAGATACTCGTCTGTATTGTAGGATCCATCGTTTGCTGTCAAGCGCCTTCGGTTTTTTTTTACAAACAATATAAACCATAAACTCATATTTACACGGCGAAAAATTATTCCATAGGTAGGTAGTTAGTACTTGGGCATAACGGAAAAAGAGACCCTGCATACCTGAAAGATCCTTTGTATCTCTTAAAGAGAGCATCCCTAACCCAGGCCTACCTAGCGAATCCTAAAAGGGCCTTGGTAGGCAAATTCTTTGTTACGAAGAGTTCAACCATTGGAACTCTAAAATGATTCAAGCTTTGTTTGGCCAAAGCCGGACAGTAACTCTCGGAAGTCTCATCGTCTTCAAGGCGGAGCCGGCATTCCGAATCTGTGATCAAACCTATTCGGTGCATATGAAATCACAGTCGGCTTTGACCAGTCAGATACCCAGAAAGTGGGCTGATGTATTTTTTATTTCCAAAAAGTAGCGTCCTTTCTGTTGAAGGGGTAGCCGAAGAGCCTCGCCTGCCTATGGTCTTCCAGTACTTACTGCGTTTAGAGTGTACCCACTCAGTAATAATGGCGCTCGAAGAGGACCGACTGAGATCGCAAAAATGGTTTAGGTCCCAAAAATACAGACAGCGACCTCAATGCTTTCGAGTCCACAATGGCCTGGTACCTAGCACAGTGTTGTCGTGTGTACCTTATCAAAGCAATCACTAACCAGCTTGGATTTTATCATCCTCTTTGAAAGGGCCCTTATAGCTACTTCGCTGTCTGAAAAGATAACGAGAGAAGCGCCCTTCAGACCCTTTTGAAGGTTTAATTTTGTGCAATTTAAGATTGCTAATATTTCATCCTGAAACAGCGTGGGCCATTTGCGGTAAGAATAGCAAGTTTCGTGCCAGGTCCAAAAATACTTGCATCTTTTCTGTCTCCATCCTTGAAACGTCTGTGTACCAGTGTATATATGTACGTAACTGGGATCAAGTTCAGGTAGCCCATTTTCCCAATCCTCGCAATCGGGAATTTTCACTTGGAACTTTCTGCCAAAGTTCCCTAGAAAACCTGCATGACGCTTTTTTGTGTAAAAGCAGTCGTTCGATAGGCGATGTTACTACTCCATCGGAGCAAGAAGTTTCTGACAGTCTACGTCTTTTAGCTATACCACAACATTTCAACATAACGGGAAACAAGAACCGGATGAGCTTGCAAGAAAGGTACTTCCGTAATTGCTCCTAAAAGAAACATGTGCAAGGTAGGAACACTCGAATAAATGTAACACAGCCAAACTCCGAGCCCTGGGTGGGACATGGGAAAATCGTGAGAGCTTTAACATATCATTGACAAAGAGAGAAATATTATAATCTATGTGAATATTTACACATATTCTTAGGAACAAACGCAGAGCGACTTTTTCAGAAGCCGCTTTGATGAAGACAAGCCTGAGACTATCGGACACTTACTGTGCGAATGTCCTTCATGATGTAACATACGACAAAAAAAAACACAGGATTTTGAAACGATCGAAACTCCTGTGCGGGACTCATATTAAGGCGATCACTTCCAAGGCTACGAAAGCGCTTATCTAGCGTCTAAAGGGGAATTTGCGAGGGTGCAGCTAAGATGGATGTACAACCAACAGTAACGTATGGGGCGGTATCCACGTCTTCTATCACAACGGCGAGGCAGTCCCTCGCTCTTATTCAACGTCTGGCGTGTGTCTTCATCACTAGGGCTATGCACACATGTCCGACGTCAGCGCTGAAAGTAGTCCTTGAACTGGAGCCTCTGTATATTTCAACTGAACAGGCGGCAAAGCGAACTCTCTTAAACTTTTCCAGAGAGAGCTTTGGCAAAGGTAAGGTTTTTTCAGGAACAGGGACAAGCTAGGCTCCCAGCTACCAATAGTGCTGTTCCCCAAGCGTATATGGCCCTAAACTGAAACTTTCAGTACCCTTGGGGATATTCCCAAGCAACATCCAAGCGGACGTGTATAACATCAGCCTATGCGCAAATAATCTTCGTAGGAAATATCAAATGCCTCTACCTTATACTTACTTATACTAAGTGATAGTCAGTCTGCACTTATAGCTCTCTAATCCTTCCAGGTCAAATCCTCTTTGGCCTTGGAGTGCATCGAGAGACTTAATGCCCTTGCTGGGCACAATACTATCCAACTAACATGGGTATCAGGGCACATGGATGCCGAAGGAAATGAAGAAGCTGATCAGCTAGCCAGACTGGCTGCTGCCTTGCCGATAGGACCGGAGCCCTTCCATGAAGTGGCTCCCACTGCGAAAAGGGATGTGCTTAGAAAGGAAACTCGTAAACTAAGGGCACTGCATTGGCGAAACATCACGGAACTTCGTCAAGTCAAGAGCTTATTAGTGGGGTACAATCTAAAGAGATACAGGCTACTTATAAACCCCCCAAAGAGAGCTAAAAAATCATTACAGGCATTTTGACGGATTATTGCAGGCCTAGAGGTCACTTGTTTATTCTGAGGATCTGGTCAAACGACTCATGTCGCTTCTGTGACTCCTCCATAGATACACCATATCACCTACTCCTGAAGTGCGAGGCCGTTTCACGAAGAAGGGGGAGGTGTTTAGAACATATATAGCCTAGCGAAGAGCACATACACTCCCGGCCTCCGGGATTTATTCTAAAATTCATAGTCTCTTTGGCTGGGTTTCATATTGTGATAAGCTAAGGGTACAATAGACCTACTGGTCGCAGTGCTTACCCTACTCATATCTATTTAAGTGCAGCGGCAAAGTTTGACTTAACGCAGCTGCTCAGAATCGCTGACTCCACAAACTGCTTCAAGGAGGAGCAGAGGTTTTCTCGAGAGCCCCGTTTACAGGCCTAACTAAGCTGGCAAGGTGACCAGCAGCGACGTAAACCTAACCTAACCTAAGATGCATGCTACATTTTATATTCTTAAAGATAAGACACAACAACAAAAAGCTAGCAAGCAATATTTTTAAGTGACAAAAGATGAATTCGACAAAGAAGCAGAGATAAGGAAGTAGAAGTTGAGAAGAAATGCAACAATGCTGCTATGAATTCAAATGTACTATGCACATACATATTTAGTTGTTGCTATTGTTGTCACAATTATTCCTGATAATGATCGGAGTGCGATAATCATGATGATGTTAAAGACGCTACGACCAACAGCTGCATGTCCAATGTTATTGTAGATGTTGATTTTACCGCTGCCAACATGATGATCAGTTCAGGATTTGACGAGCGTGAGGCAATCGATAAAGGTATTAGCGGGATGACATGTACAGTCAGTGTCAAATGTAAGTGTACACCTTGTTCTAATAATTTGTTTCATTAATTACACGGTTCGACAAAATTTGGTCGTATCTTATCTCAAACACGGGACCGACCCCATTTTTGAATTTTTCTGGCACGTCTAGTTTTTGGAAAAAAAGACTGTAGAAGTATCGAAAAATATCAAAAATGGTAAAAGTAAAAAAAAAATTAAAAAAGGAATTTGGATGTACTTTTTCGAGGAGTAAACCACATATTAATGAAAATAATTCATATCGATGGATTGAGTAGAAAAGAGTGAAAATTCTCATTAACTCAACGACATGATGGTAGAATTCATCCGACGAATTGGAATTTCATTAATATGTGGTTTTTTCTTCGGCAAAACTATGTCCAAATTCTATTTAAAATATTTTTTTATGAAATTTGCCATTTTTGCCCTTTTTCGACACTTCAACAATTTTTTTTCTCAAAAACTGGATGTGCGAGAAAAATTTTGTAAATGCACTTGAAATCAGCATCAAAAAATCTATAAGATGAGGTCGGTCCCGTTTTTGACATAAAATACGAGCAAATTTTGTTGTTGTTTTTTAATATATAGTTTTAACTTTTTAACTAAACCATCGAAAATCAAAAATTCATACTTTGCATAAATTTCACAAAAATCAAACATTTTCATCAAAATTTCAAAATTTGTATTCAGAATTTCTAGAAAATTTTCCAATATGCAGTTTTGTAGCCCGTTCAATTTTAGTAAACGAGTTTAATTTTTTTAATTTTTTGGACAGGGTGTTGCGCATTTTCTTCCATATAAAACTAAACTTTGCTTAAAATTTTGAATTTTTGTGAACTCTTTATATAAGAGTGAAACTTTGTTTTAAAAGGGTTAATTATATAATGAACTAAATTTTCATAAACAATTATTAAAAAAAAAAATGTTCATTAAAATATTTGTGAATAATATATTAGAATAAGGTGTACACTTACATTTGACACTGACTGTATGTACGTAAATTGTTTATGTAAGTTAGTTTATTTGCTTGCCCAAGTGTGGAGAAACAAAATATCAAACATTTTAAGAGCAGATTTACAAATGATTGAAGAAAGAAGGAAGAGTGTATCGTGAATTTGAACTGGAATTTAATCGAATGCTGTACATGGTACGTATATACATAAGCTTCTATGTATATCGGTATGTTCGAGTATGTAGCTAATGCATATAGAAATTTGTCCATTTCAACAGGTGATTGAAAACCAATTTTTACACCTCAATTCGGATAGCGTGCTACACTGTGTGAAAGGCTTAACTGATAATTTTAATCATTCACACTTTGAATTATATGTAGATAGTAAACGGTATTCACACACAGCTAACTTTAAACGAAACCTATCGGTGCTACTAATAAAGCCTAGTCTTGACTGTCAAGCAGTGGAATTCTGACAATCGCTACGCAAAATTTTTGTCGCTAAAATACTCTAAAATTAAAATCAGTGCGGCCTAAAAGTATACAACATGGAAGAGTAAGGGGGAAATGTTACTAGATTTTGCGTGTTTTTAGGGGCGCCTGGCATTCTTTTGGAGATTTTTGGCCATCAAAATTAGCGATAGCAAGTGTTGGAATCCGGCTGCAGATCTTCGTGTAAACGCTTCATACGAAAGTTTTGAGCTCGTTCTTCGACTAGTGAAGTATTCACATGCTAAGTTTTACATCAATACTTCTCGCTTCTCAAATCTTAAAAGGAAGAAAATAGGGCGAAAAGATAGGAGCAGAAAGTACTTAAATTAGTGGCATACAGGAGTGAAGCCCGAATGAAGCATAGGAAAAAAAAGCAACTGATAAGCGACGAAGGTTCGAAGCCATTCTGCGCCTGTAACCTTTCTCTAAAGGCAGTGTCACACGATTGGTACACTTGAACAGATTTTTACATAATTTATATTGGGCTATTGGTACAAATAAAAAAATTGCGACGACTTTTTTTTGTAGTCACACGATTGGTAGAATGCAGCGAACTTCTATTGAAAATTTGGAACAAATTGTTTTTCACGAAGGGGTTACGATTTACAAAAAAATTTTGTGCAAATGGCAAATCGTGTGAAACTGCCTTAAGCGAATATCTCCAAAAGTATACAAATTAATAATTTTTTCCATAGCCGCCATTTTCGGAACACACTACCAGCTTTGACCTAGTAGGTATAATAGCGAATTTCACAAGTTGTTACATTTTTTCGACAAAAACGTCCTTTTGATCGAAAATGGTGTTACGCCATTCTTATAAAATGCATTATCTTCCACTTTGTATTTCTTTCCAGATTCCATCGGGATAAATGAAAACTTAAATAATAGATATTAAAAAAGAAGTAAAAATAACCAGACGTGCGCTCATACACCCGCAGTTGCGTATGTAACGTATACGCCCCGTAGCACCACACGTAGGCATCTAAAACTTTAACTCGCACGCCTTAACTTAAAAGCCATATTATTTAAAAGTGTACTT
>NW_023458555.1:13565895-13567586 GCF_013731165.1 Rhagoletis pomonella | reverse complement strand
ATTATACTTACCATTATAATGTATGCCAGTACCATTACCTTTATCATGACTATTATCATTTCCCTTATCGCTAGCCATACTATTATCATAACCATTATCATTACCATCACTATCACTATAAAATTAGCATTACAATTACCATTATCATTACCATTACTATTATCATTACCATTACTATTATCATTACCATTACCATTACCATAGCCATTAACATTATAATTCCCCTACCTATCATCACTATCATCACCGTTACCATTAGCCTTCCAACTACCACTTCCAGTCACCATTAGATATTTTCTGCAGATTTTTATAATGAAAACCAATTTTGTATTAATTTTCAAACAATCGGCGATCTCGTCTACATATTAAATATACCAGCATTTTCAGGGAAAAATCCTATTCTCCACTCTGACTATCTATATACATACATACATATTTTTTTAACAACTCTGACACGATTTCATATGCTTTATATTCGTATCTATGTATGTATTTCAATTTCAAGCCTCACTACAAAGGCCAAAAGGCTTCGAGAAATACATTGTTGAAAGGAGAGGCGTTAATTTATGAGTCACACTTGTAAGCGAGCCAACCGAGTGAATAGATGCATAACTTTGGCGAACAATTGAAATTATATACATACATACATACATATGTATGTATGTAGCTAAAAGTAGCTTTGAAGAATTCCTCTTGCTATACTAACTACAACCAGCAGCTTAGCTTAGAAAATTATGAATGCTGCTATGAAATTGTTTTCTAAACCGGTTTCAGCCACTTGTTACGCATCCTCTGAGTTATGCGAATCTATTTACTAATCCCCACATGACTGTCTAATTAATGCCGCAACTATGTTTTAAGTATTCACACGAATATACTCATATGGATACATGTACATGTCTATGCATATACAACAATGATGGGCAAAACGCTACTCGCGAGTAGCGTCTGCGTCGCAGCGCTTATACGTATACAGAAACGACGCAGCGAATTTCAATTCAGTCTGCTTTCAGTTTTCATGAGAGTGACACTACGCTTCGCCGTTGAATATTTTTATTCGTAATTTCAGCGCGTTGTTGCCACCTATATATGTAACAATGCCCAAAATGGCTGCGTATGAGTGCCAATTACAGTTTTCGGTTTTAAGAAAAGCCCAATGCTTGTTATGTGGTAATACGACTACTTGGAATCGTTCTTTTAATATAAGGCGACATTATTTGTCATGGTAAAAAAGTCAAACTGCCGAAGTTTTTTGTAATGGGTTTTATGTATATATGTATGTACGATACGGCAATTTAATATATTTAGTATACTTTATTGAATACTGAGTTTTTTACAAAGTTTAGAAATTTTAAATTCGTGAATTTTGTTGTTGAATAAACTATCATTTTTTAAAACATTAGTTTAATGAAATTAAATTAAAAAACTTTTCATGCACGTACATATGTACTTATAAAAATTAATTTCATAATTCATTATTTGAAATTATTCCTTCATTATTTTTTTATTATATTTTATTATTTTCGTTTCATGTTCATAATACAAATTAAATATAAATTTGTAAGAGCGTTTTCTAACACGCGCAAAAAACGACGCACTTTTGTACAATATAGAAAAGTGGCAACTGTTACTCAGCGCGATTCACGAATACCATGACAAAATGAGACTGTATTGGTGTGCCCATCTATGAT
>NW_023458555.1:13564417-13565795 GCF_013731165.1 Rhagoletis pomonella | reverse complement strand
TGGTAATTTTAATGCTTATAGTGATAGTAATGGTAATGGCAATGATAATGATGATAGGAATAAAAATAATAATGGTAATGGTTATCACATAAGTAATGGTAATGATGTGTTAGTGGTAAAATTAATGTTTTGGATAGCGGTAATATACCAAAGCTATGTTTTATGGTATAATTTTTATAAATATTTCCCAATTTTTAACGCTATTCGCACTTAGAAAGTTGGCATTCTGTGTTTGTAGCAGTTGCTACTTTTGTAGTTTATCAAGCCCTGCCTAAGATCATATGAGGCCATGTGGGCCAGAGGAGCCTATCTACACAATCTTTTTTTAAGTAAATAATAAATAGTAAAGAAATAAGTAAAAGAATACTAAAAGCGCGTGCCTCGGGTTATTACCGTTTCGATTCTAGTAATGTAATTTAAGGTGCACCTCAAATTTCTTTAAAATGTCAGTTTAGCTATTCCGGACCTCATGGCCAGCCTTATCTAGATTCTCTTACTAATAGCAAAGAGACCATTTAGAGTTGAGTCCAAGGAATGAGCCATTTCGAAGTGGCATAGGTTAGGTAAGTACATATAGGCCTTTGGAGCCAGAGTAGCTTAACTGACATTTGGAGTTTGCAGTTCAGAGTTCTAGTATAAAGTTTACTACCAGACTTGAACCAGTTCGGCTAGGAACGTAAATAAATTGCAACACTGCCTAAGTAAGGTACATGAAAATGCAACTACGTAAACCGGAGTGGAACTTGAACTTTTTCCCGCAGTACAGTTCTAGATGGCATTTTTGCCACAATGTTGCAGATCAGAAGACCAGAAGTTCGAGTATTCTAGGGATTTTTCAGGTTGAATTATGTTCCAATGTCGTGGAGTATGGCACGGATTGTTCTCTTGACGAAGGCAGGCTACACGTACGCAAAGGGCTTTGGATTTTTCTAGATGTCCTCCGGCGCAGTGGGATCTCTAAACCAGTCGCAGGGACACACCAACAGCAGGGGCGTACTATCGCCACTACTATGGTTACTGGTGGCAAAAAAAAATAATAGAAGGAGGTCCTCGTAGGCGTATTCGTCATAGAAAGCCTAAGTAGCGTTCTAGCATGCAAAAAGATGCGGGGCTCATCACCTTCTCTCTTTTATTTGGTTTTCATGGTAATTATTAGTTTATTTTCACGGCAATCCCTCCTACTTCCCAGATATCACACACAAGGTATTCATACTTTGAGGGGATATAGGAGGGCCCAACCCGCTTAGATTCAATTTAATAATGCGCGAACTGACTGTGCATGAATGTGCTCGATGTTTTTGAGAATCTCATTTTACATTTTTCGGCGACACTAATACGGTGTTCGCATGAGGCGATTTTACAGGCAACTTTTTGTTCG
>NW_023458555.1:13563008-13564317 GCF_013731165.1 Rhagoletis pomonella | reverse complement strand
TGGTAATTTTAATGCTTATAGTGATAGTAATGGTAATGGCAATGATAGTGATGATAGGAATAAAAATAATAATGGTAATGGTTATCACATAAGTAATGGTAATGATGTGTTAGTGGTAAAATTAATGTTTTGGATAGCGGTAATATACCAAAGCTATGTTTTATGGTATAATTTTTATAAATATTTCCCAATTTTTAACGCTATTCGCACTTAGAAAGTTGGCATTCTGTGTTTGTTGCTGTTGCTACTTTTGTAGTTTATCAAGCTCGGCCTGTGATCATATGAGGGCATGTGGGCCAGAGGAGCCTATCTACGCAATTTTATTTTTTTTTTCAAGTAACATGAGAAATAAGTAAAAGAATACTAAAAGCGCGTGCCTCGGGTTATTACCGTTTCGATTCTAGTAATGTATTTTAAGGTGCACCTCAAATTTCTTTGAAATGTCAGTTTTGCTATTCCGGACCTCATGACCAGCCTTATCTAGATTCTGTTACTAAGTAATAGCAAAGAGACCATTTAGTGTTGAGTCCAAGGAATGAGCCATTTCGAAGTGGCATAGGTTAGGTAAGTACATATGAGGCCTTTGGAGCCAGAGTAGCTTAACTGACATTTGGAGTTTGCAGTTTAGAATTCTAGTATAAAGATTACCAGCCTTGAACCAGTTCGGCTAGGAACGTAAAGAAATTGCAACACTGCCTAAGTAAGGCACAAGAAAATGGAATTCTTCATACTTTGAGGGGATATAGGAGGGCCCAAACCGCTTAGATTCAATTTAATAATGCGCGAACTGACTGTGCATGAATGTGCTCGATGTTTTTGAGAATTTTAGAGTTTCCATAGTTTAAATAAAAACTGAAAACCGCGACCTTCGCCATACACCCCTCATTCTAAAGTATTCTTGCTAGGCAATTAAAAAAAATTCGAAGGCAATTTAAATTTTTTCGACAGATTCTAGATATCTCATTTTTACATTTTTCGGTGACACTAATACGGTGTTCGCATGAGGCGATTTAACAGGCAACTTTTTGTTCGAAAGTAAAAATCGCTGATGTGAACGGCCTTTCAACTGATCGCTTCCAATGAAGTTGGTGTGCAGCCAACATTTGATTCAACTAATCGCCTCTAAAATTGCATGGAAAATCGCCTCATGCGAACACCGTATTACATTCTGGGATATTTTTGATTTGATCAAAGCTGTACGAAACAATTTATGAAGGTGTGTGTGTGTGTTTCAATATTCTTTCCCCTCAGTGTACAATTACTAGCAGAAAAAATGTAAGCGCCTTAATTAGAGGCAACGAACTGCATT
>NW_023458555.1:13559454-13562908 GCF_013731165.1 Rhagoletis pomonella | reverse complement strand
TGATAAATGACAGAAGACGCCTTTTGAGGCACTCATCCCGATAAACTTGATCATTCATTGTCCCGGATGGGAAAAAAGGGCTTACGGCCGCAGGAACAAATAGCTTGCCAAACCAAGTGGTTTTTGGAAATTTGGACTTCATTTTCAGCTTACAACTTTCAGGGGCATCTTGACGACTTGGAGCAGTATAAAAATCTTGACCTGCAATATATTTTGAATTTTTATAGCAGTAGGTTTCGCAGTCCATAACAATGCAGTTGTATTTTTTAATTTAGAATTCATACAACTTCCGAATGCGGGATTTCGCAGTAACATTCTACTTTGCGCCTCGGTCTGGCGCTGTTTGAGCTGTTGAACATCTCAATGAAGCTTTCCGCTTTACCTTTTGTACGAAAAACTGCGATCTCCGTACGGATTTTGCAACATAACGCGACAAAATCTTCGGATCTCGCGAAAACGCACTGAGGACCTTCCGAGCACTGTTTTTATCACTTTGACCATGCTAACCCCCGCTCCCTGGGTGTGTTCACCCTTTAGACCTGTGAATGCCGTTCTAGGCACACAAACACCGGACATTGACGCGACGGAGCTCCATCTGCCTCGTGAGACCAGAACAACAATAGCCCAACTTCGCTCTGGCTACTGCAGCAGGCTAAACTCCTACCTGAGTAGGCTAAATGCGGATGTGCCGAATGAATGTCCGGCATGCGGAGAGACCCCTCACGACTCGAAACACCTCTTCGCATGCCCGGAAACCCCCACAGCCCTAACGGCGTCGTCCCTGTGGACCGACCCCATAGAGGCTGCACGCTTCCTGGGGCTGCTGTTAGTGGAACTCGACGACAACGACTGAGATATCAACCGATCTGGGCGGGGTTGTTGTAGCCGCTGCAACAACAAAAACAACAACAACAACCCACATAGTTACCTGGTTCAGGTAACCTTGAGCCAGATCAAAAAGGGTGTAAAGAAATCGTCCCTTAACCAAAAGATTTACATCATCTACATAGGCGATCACCCGACAGCCCACTTTTTCCAGTTCCTCTAGAAGGTCGTTTACAACCGCAATCCAGAGCAGGGGAAAGAGAACACCACCTTGTGGAGTGCTCCTATTGACTCTTCACTGAGTGCAGGCGCTCCACCACTCCGCCGCGACTGTTCTGTCACGAAGTAAGCTTATTAGATTGGTTTCAACCCCCAGATTATGAATATACTTGACTTTTGTCTCTGGAGTGACATTGCTGAAGGCCCCCTCGATATCGAAGAAGGCCCCTACTGCATACTCTTCATGTGTGAAGGCTTCCACTGACCACTTTACCAATGTGTCGAGGTCTTGAAAGACAGTCGCGATGAATCGCTTTTCATATGAACAGGCCTATCAGTCTCTCTAGCGTTTAAGAAAAAACGAAGAGACTGATAGGCCTAAAAACCCTAGGGGCCTTCGGGATGAGCGCAACACTGACTATCCTCCAAGCCTCTGGGATGTACCCGCAGTTCACATAAATAGGATCCAACCAATTGCACGATACCTTCAGAGTCCTTTGCAGCTGCGCAGCTATGATGTGTTCGGTCCCCGGTGACTTTAATGGTTTGAACGAATTTATCGCCCATGCCATGTGATGATCGTCCAGAAGATCGGAGAAGTACAGGACCTGGGGGAGATTCTGTAACCAGATAGCGATAATTTTCGAATCGCTATTGCACTTTTTGACGCAAAAACATGTATATCATCCGTCAAAAAGTGCGATAGCGATCCGAAAACTGTCGCTCACTGGTTACAGAATCTCCCTCCTGAAGAACAAAATATCGCAAAGAAGTACATTTGACTGTACATTCGAAGTACGAAGTACAAGAGCGAAAAAAGAAGTACTGTATTTCCGAAAGAAGTACGGTTGGTCACATTATTTATGCCGCATTTATAAATGGTTTATAAGTTGTAAAGCGAAATAAAATATAATTTTAAGCAAAAAAAAAACCGACTTCCACTCTCATATAAAAAAAATATATATATATATATATATATATATCTAATGATCCACTGATCGGATCTTAACCAGATTAGTATGGGACCACCTCAGACACTACCTTTCCGATGCAAAAATAATTATCGAAATCGGTTGACGTGGTCCAAAGTTATGCGGTAACATACATAAAAAAAAATAAAAATAAAAAATAAAAAAAATAAAAATAAAAAATAAAAAAAATAAAAATAAAATAAAAAATAAAAAATAAAATAAAAAATAAAAAACAAATAAAAACAAAAATATATAAAAAATATTCCGACGAACTGATAACCTCCTCCTTTTTTGGAAGTCGGTTAAAAATATAATTCTTTCTGCGTAGGCGACCTTCGGCCAAGCTTAGGGATTATAACCCTTACTAAGTAGAATCCTCCTTTCTGTGTTGCCGGAAAAGAGGAGAGTAAGTATTTTTGCGCAGAACTTCCTTTTGTGTAGGTGGCGTTCGGAAAGGAGGGGAGGAAGTATTTTTGCGCAGAACTTCTTTCTTTCATATAAAACAAAATTTTTGTTGCGCATTTCTTCCATACAAAACTGTGTTCGTATGGAAAAGTAGCTTATGTTGTTGTTGTTGTTGTAGCGGCTACAACAACCCCGCCCAGGACGGTTGGTATCTCAGTCGTTGTCGTCAAGTTCCACTAACGGCAACCCTAGGAAGCGTGCAGCTTCTGTGGGGTTTGTCCACAGGGACAAGGCCGTTAGGGTTGTCGGGTTTTCCGGGCATGCGAAGAGATGTTTCGAGTCATGTGGGGTCTCTCCGCATGCCGGACACTCATTCGGCACATCCTCATTCAACCTACTCAGGTAGGAGTTCAACCTGCTGCAGTAGCCGGAGCGAAGTTGTGCAAGTGTTGTGTGAGTCTCCCGAGGCAGATGAAGCTCCGTCTCGTCTATGTCCGGGGGTGGTATGCCTAGAACGACATTCACAGGTCTAGAGTCTACATAACTCGAGACTGAGTCCCTGTGAATGCCGTTCAGGGCCTGTCGGTAAGCTGTCGGGTCCAGAGGTTGCTTGATGAACCTCTGGACTTCGTCTGTCAGTTCATATAGATGCCTCCTGACGTGCCTAGGCAAGGGCTCCTCTCCAAGCAGCTGTCTGCTTGGGTGGCCACTTCTGTGGCTCCCGATCAGGAACTGCTTGCAGAGCATTATATTGTGCTCCTTTACGGGGAGCATTTGCGCCTCGCCGTGTAGATGGTGTTCAGGCGACATCAGGAGGCATCCTGTCGCTGTCCTGAGTGCGGTGTTCTGTACAGTCTGTAGCTTCGTCCACTGCGTCCTACTAGTCCCTGGCGACCACACTGGCGCTGCGTAGTTCAAAACCGGCCGGCCTATTGCCTTGTATGTTGCCAGCAACGTTTCTTTGTCTTTGCCCCAAGTACTGCCGGCTAGCGACTTGAGGACCTTGTTGCGGCTCTGTACTTTATTGACAATAG
>NW_023458555.1:13525230-13559354 GCF_013731165.1 Rhagoletis pomonella | reverse complement strand
AAAAAATGTAAGCGCCTTAATTAGAGGCAACGAACTGCATTCATACATATCGATGTCGTCTTTATGCGCCACACCATTTTCTCCGATTTTTTTTATTTTTATTTACGAGTATTATTCTATCATTTTTGATAAGTCATTTCACCTGCCACATTCCATCGCTTTCTTATGTACTACATCATTCAGCTAATTGTAAGTAAGAAATGTCAACTAATACGGCTCTGATGCGGCGAAATTGTGTCGAACACTTTGAGGTTTTGCTCTTCTGCAACTTTCTGCGTCTGCACTGCTGCCAAAGTATTCATTACATACATACATATCAAATATCGAGGCATATATTTTTCATAGAGATTTCTTCGCGCTCCACTCTAATCCAATATTTACCTTAGCTATTTCACACTCATCATCATCATTTAAGGTACAATAAAATCCACTGAATTTCTTTTTCAACTTTTGACCTTTCTTCAGTATTTGATTTTTGACATTAATTTCTTTGTAATTGATTTCGGCAGTTGCTCCTGTTTTAGCCTCCTCCCTTTTTCATTTCCCATCATTGGTGGTCGACTCGAAGCTTGTTTTGGATTTGGCTACTCGTTTACACGACCAAATATTCGTTGCTTTTCGTCTAATTAGTTACTTAGTTATTGACGAGTGTGGAATGCTTATGACAAGAAAAAAATTAGTTTTTAAAGGCTTTTTTAAATTTTGTGCTAATTCTAAGTTTTCGAGATTTATTTTTAATAGTTCATTTCCTCTCAGCCTTAAACTGCAGTTTATGCCTATTGGAAAAAACAGATTACACCTCGAAAGAGGTAATTGTTCTTATTAAGTGCAAGCTAAAAAGCAAAAATTAAAAAATAAACCATACCGATCACCCCTTGCTAAAATTCTTGTAACTTATCCGAGCTCTTAACTGCAGTTAAGCTTGCGGTGGAAATGTGCTATAAGGAAAGTTGTGACCTTCGACTTGGCTCAAATTTTGAACATAGCCCGATTTCATATAAAACTGACAGACATTTTATTCCTCAAAAATTATGCACCTGGATTGTATACCAACTTAGTTCACTAAAATTTCTTATAAGCCTGCGGTATTTATCTGGTGTTATTTCCAACAATAGGTAATAAATGAAGCTTCTTTATAACTTTTTAAAGAAAAATTTTTTAGAAATGACCTTAATTTTTATTTTTGAAAATTGGAAACCAAAATGTCGCGATTGTATGAGTTATTTAAAATTTTCGGCCGAAGAATCTGCATATTCTGAAAATATCCTAATTTTTTTTAATTAATTTATTTTAATTCACTTTTCTTTTAGTTTTTAGACTTAATTGTTTTATAGAGAAAAAGATGTATATATATTTTTTATTTTCATTTGATTTTTAGAGACTTGTTTCATTTTTTGTTTTAAAATTTTTTTTTAACTCAATTTTTATATTTTATTGTTTTAAAAAGAAAAAAAATTTTAATTTCATTAAATTTTTAGAAAAAAAATTTGCTTCTCTCTTGAATCATTATGTTTTCTTTTTTAACTGAACTTTCTTTAAGTTTTTAGATAGTGTTGTTTAAAAAAATAAATATTTTTAATGTCATAAAATTTTTAAAAAGAAACTTATTTTATGAATTTCATCTTTTTTAATAAATTTTATTTCTATTTATATGTAATTATCTTTTAGTTTTTAGTTTTTATTGTTTTGAAAAGAAAAATATGCACGGTGTCCTAGACCACCGGTCCACCCCGTCTAAAAGGGAGCGAAATGTTTTTTATTTAAAAATATACATGTTTTTACAACTGATTCGGATTCTGAGGATAAAAATACGTAACTTCGGCTTGAAACTTTTTTCTCGGAGGTGTCTTTTTCAACCTCTAAGTGACCTTCGAACTTCTAAACGTTCTGTACTGCTTAGATGAGTGAAAATGTTTTTATTGTGAAACGAAAAAAGGTGAGTTACTAAGTCCGGGCGCTCTTTATTTTGGTCGTATTACCGACTTCCAGTTACTACCGCAAGTGGTCTAGAAGTCCATTCCAGAGAAAAGGTTCCTACAAAAGTTATGTTTTTTTATCCTCAGAATCCGAATCAGTAGTAGAAACATGTAAGTTTAGTTGAAAAAAGTGAATTTCCGATCAATTTAACCCACTTACGGTCGAAACTGGAAATCGGGAATACCACCAAAAGATAGAGCATCCCCGATTTGGTAGATCATATTTTTGCGTTTTTCAACCAAAAACATTTGTCTTCATTTTAGAGGGAGTTGACGGGTGGTCTAGGACACCCTGTATACATTTTTTTTTTTAATTTCATTTAATTTTCAGAAAACTGATCGCTAAAAGGCAAACAGAAAACTTTCTCTATAGTAGATCTTTTAATTAGTCTTTCGAAAGATAGAAAAGATTTTTTAAGATAGTTTCCAGAATTGATAATTTTCGTAAGAAAGACTTTGGTCTTACGAAAGTCTGCTGAGTCTGGAAGACAGTCGCCAGAATTGCCCTGTAAATTACACTCGAAAAGTAAAAGCCTTGAAGTAATGAATTTTTATGGGATTTTTTTTTTTTATCGCCAACTATAGTCAATCAAAGAAAATGTATATTTGTACATTGATGAAGAAGTACAGCCTCATTTCAACGAATGTACTCGTATGCGCATTAAATTATCCCTGCCTGTCGAGTGCTGCGCAACCTTTCTTCATCAAACATCATCAATTAATGTCCTTCAAAGTCTATTAAACTGATTTTGTTTTGTTGAAAGTAAACAAAATGAACAAATATGTATATAAATAAGTATATATTTACATATGCATACATACATACATATATGAATTCAAATACTCTTGCAACAAAAGAGAATGCAATATGCAAACAAACAAAACACTCATACAATATTTACATAGATTGTAATCCTAAATAAATGTTCAGGTGTTCCACAAACACGGACACGGCATAACCAACAAAAAAAAAGGCTGTTGAAAAATTAAAGGATAAAAGCGAGACATACAAAATGATATACGAAAAAGATGCAACAATAAATTTAATGCTTCAATGTTAAAGGAAAAAAGAAGAAAAATAAGCATAAAAAATAATTGAAATTTGTTGATTGAAAGGCTAGCAACGAAAGTTACGAAAGGCATTTCGAAATCAAAGGACAGCGTTGAATAATGCATGGCGATGTCTGTACGAAATATTCCGATAAAAAAAAAGAGAAAAATGCGCACAAAAGTCTCGCTGCTGAATGTGTCAGTGTGAGTGTGTGTGTTTTTTTTCACATATCTACTCATATATCCTTGGGCAACTGGTGGAACACGATAGATAACCAAATCACAATGCAGACGCCAAGGTCCGGGTACAACGAAATCGAATTGAAACGATCGAGCGAGCGGACGAACGCATGGCGACGTCACAATCCTTCCTGTGTCCTTATTTAGTTGACTGTCTGGCGTGCTGAAAGGGCTGTAGTCAAATCTGCTTGCTTTTCGAATTTGCTGTGTGAATGGCAGGATCAAATGCAGCGCTCCAGCGGCAAAGAGCAGGACACGATCGCACAAATAAGTAAATTTACGTGTATTTGTGGAATCAATTTATGTATTCATGTGAAATTGAGGGGGTTGAAATTTAAATTTAAACAATTTTTTTTCACAGGAAATAATTTAAAATAAACATTGCAACTGGGGAAGGGGTAGCGCAAATCTTTATGCTCAAGCTGAATGTGCAGCAGTAAAATACTAAAAATAATTTAGCTGATACATACAAATATTCGCTTTTGCATATACGTATGTATTAAGGTACATTAGGGTGCCCCAGATTTCCTCCATTTAACCGAAATAGCGTATACAGGATGTCCCAAACCCAGGGAAACCGATTGCCCAGCCCAGTTTCCCTCAAGGGAGGAGCTTCTGGAGAGTGGGAACAGTGAACTTCTTCAAGGAACTGGACGGCACGGTTGGTGGTGGGGTCTTCTGTGGAGAGCTTTCCATCAGCACTCAGTTCAGGCTCTCTGACTTCTGCAGTGTATTCCAGGCGGAAGAGGCTGCTATCAAGGAGGCGGTGGATTCACTGCTCCGGAGTGCTATGACAGTAAGGGAAGTGCGCATTTATTCTGATAGTCAAGCGGATATCAGGGCCTTGAGGGCGTTGAATGTCTGCTCTCTCTTTTGGTCGGAATAATTTTGGATATGGCCTATTTGGGTTCCGTATCACAGCGACATTCAGGGTTGTGGATAACGAATTGGTCAGGAAAGGCACCCGTGAAACGTTATCGCTGGACAAAGAGCGGCTGGGGGTGCCATTGATCACTTATGGTACACCCTTGGAATGATGGGCCACATGTCTGCTTAGCGAGCGCTGGCCGAAAACCAGAACATGCGCGATCGCAAGGTCCTTCTGGCCGAAGGTGGACAGGGTTTGGTCGAGGGCACTCCTCATGCTCACAAAGCCACAGCTCCCACTTTTGGCGAAAATTTTAACGGGTCACTGTCCAATCGGTACTCACGCAGTAAGGCTGGGAATACCACCGAACCCCGTATGTCGATTTTGCCTGGACGATGGCGAGTTGGATTTACCGTAATACTACCTTCTTGGGTGCCCAGCGTTTGCGAGGCTAAAGTTAAAGTACTTTGGCTCTCACATCCTTAATAGCCTCGACAAACTCTGGGGCATTGAGATTAGCCGAATTCGTAAATTAATAATCGGCACGGGGCGTTTTATCGATTAAGTATTGGGTGCCGTTCAGAATGTGGTATTACAAAGGACCATCTCCTAATTGTCTAAGTGGGCCCCGGTTACGCGGGGCTGTCACTTAACCTAGATAAGTGACTGCAAATATAACAAGTAACTGTTTGATCGGAACAGGACGAGGAAGAAATTGAGAGCGTGGAACACTATCTCTGACACTCCTCTCCACTTTCGGGGCAAAAATACGCTCAATGCACCATCACCTCTTTGTGTATCTGGCGACCTTAAGCGGACAATAATGAAAGATCTGCAAGAAATAGTAAAGGTTTTTAAACTAATAAACTGGTTTATCTTCTCTTCAGGAAAACGTTGGGTGTTAACCTAAAAGTTGTACTCTGGATGCACAAAGCAGTGGTAAATCGGATTATATGTTACGATACCCTGATCTGATGCAAGCAGCCATACTTCAGAGGGCCGCATGTCGGAACTGCAGGTGCCATGATGCTAAGCTTTTTCCTATAAGCCCTTACATAATGTAGAACTTTAAGACTGAGCTCAGTAGTAAAATTTCTTGGTTGCCATCCTATACAAGACTGAACAGAAATTATAAACGATCTCAAGTACAATTCCACAGGCTTTTCGGGGGTTCTTCTTCAGTCGAGAGCCGATTGAAATGGGAAAATTTTATACTTCCGCCAAGACGCATCGTCTGTGCATCCTTGGCTTCAAAAAGGAAACTCAGATTCGGAGCAGGTAAATTCGCTGAACCCTTAGAATAAACAAAGCTGAAGGATGTTGCCTTTTAAAAAAATGTAGTAGCTTACGACATCGTCAAGGCGAGCAGGTTGCCATATTTCCGAGCCGCCGGATGCCTCAAGTTGAACTCTCTTCCGAACATATGCAGATTTAGTCTGGGTCCCGGCACACTGCATTCCTAGAAATGAGGCTGCTAATAAGTTAGATAGGGAGGGTCTTATAACCTAGGGTAACAAAAATCCGTGCTGGTTTTAAGTAATATCGTCACAAGGAACTTACTTACCCCGTAATCAGCCAGCGTCTGCGTACATGATGAGGGTGGATCTGAGCTGTCCTGCTTCACTTGTAGTACACTTTTGTCAATACCGGTAGGATCTGCTTCTATTGGTGCCGAGGGATCCTGCTTTATTTCTTACTAAGGACACTCACAAAGTCAGACGCACCTATCATCGCCTTTTCACCTCACCGATTGATGAGGATCCAGAAGACTTCATGTAGGTACAAAGGACAGTCTGCAGGCGAAGTCAATAATTCTGGATTTGGACATAAAATTAAATGGAAAAACACTGGTCGCTAAGCAACAGCGAATGGTAAGGGAAGCCCCAGTAACAGCACCGACAAGTGCTGCTGCGATAGCAAAATAAGTGGTGAAGTGCTGGTCATCACGCTGACCGAAGTTAGATGGTGGTCGGTGTTTGCTCGGCAGTTCTCCCGGTTTGTTCAACTTTAACTGGCTTTTGAACCTTCCATACCAGGTCGTATCATAGTATTAATATTGGTGGATTCGGCCCAAGGGTAGGTGATTGCTTCTGTCTTCTCTAATTGGACAGGTATTCGAAACACTTTGTTCGCGACTGGGCCCAGAATTGTCCGAACGTCGGTAAGGGTCAAATGACACCGGTCAACTGGTTCGGCTCTGAAAGAAAAAGCAAAACCAATATGGGGCACACCCTAATGTACCTACGCAAGAAGCATTGAACCATTTAAGTCACTGGGGTGTGGAAGAAAGCGAAATGGTGAAATATAAAATTTAAAGACCAACCATCATCGATCGTGTGATCGCAAGTCCTTAGGCTACATAAAATAAAATTAATTTCAACAGCACAGCTAGCAAGCAAAAGGATACAACGAATGGACAGTGACTGCGCAACAACAACAACGACGCAGACAAGAAAGCGCGACTGAAATCAAAAATGCATACGAGTAATTGCAACCGATCATTGCGCGGCCAGGCGATCGCACCAATCTCTTATTCGATCGCTTCCACCACCAAGCAACAAAGCCGCGTCTCCAGCAGTATGGGAACATTTTTCCCCAAATAGCCTCTGCATAAACCAGTTCCTTGTGCCTTTTTTCGACTGCAGGCGCTGTGAAAAAGACAGCCTTCATAGCCTTTGCTTTGGTGTCGCGAAGGTGAAGAGAAAGTTTTCGAAAAAATTTGATTTGATTGCTTCACGCTTACCGCGTTGGTGATTGTTGTACGGCGACGGTGGTGGCATGAATATGTAACCAGTTGTTGTTGTATTGTTATTGCAATTGTTGTTGCTTAATTTTATGATTGTACGATGGCAAAACAAGCGACTGATTGCGCGGGTACGTTCGTGATTACAGGAGCATGACCGGCATGAGAACGGCGCACTGATCTTGCCCTCGAGGGAAATGTATGTAAGTATGTATGTATGTATGTATGTATGTACGATTATGAATTGCCTGCTTGGCTTTACCAACAAGGCCAGGTTGCTTACTGCTTTGCTTGGTTTTACCCCTATTTTACGTGGTCTTGCGCATTGTGACTTGGTGGTAAATGACTGACGATTTATGGTCAGGATTTGTTTTATGATTATTCATACATACATACATACATGTGTACATACTTTGTGCCACAGGTGTTTCGTGAGTCGACTATATTTCTCTCATAAAAATCCTTTTCTGTTTTAATCAAGTTTTCTTTTTTATTGCACTTTCATTTCTTCTTCGATGCCTACAAGCGTGTGAAGCATATAAAATTATCCTTTTTGATATGTTCATTTGCAGGATAATGTGCGTGTGAAAGAAAATTGAATTTAAGTCATACCTTTGGTTGGCATCACTAAACAGTGTTCTCTAGTTCAGGCTTCCTCCAACGCTCGCAGGACCAACAGGTGTTAAGTAGCGTGACCACGCAATCATGCGCATTTTTATGCTTTTCTATATTGATATCCTTTTGCGCAGGCAGGGTTTAAAATTATTACACGGTGTCCTTGCATGGAAACAGTAGCTACTATGTAGCCCTCGTTCTTATTAAAATGCTCACACAATTTTATGGAAATTATGTGAAACAAGTGGATTTGTTTGCCTAATTTGGCTTATTTACAATTTGGGACAGGATATTCAGATTTTCTTTTTCGGTCAATTACAATTTGTCTGGGTGGAAAACCAATATTATAATTGGTAAATATTTTGTCGACTTTCATATTCTACTTGATGTGAAAAACAATGGTTCGATAAGGTTGGATTTCAGGTGACAACCAGTAATGAAATGCCACGTAAATGTAGTATGGTATAGACTCAATCTTGGCACGGCGAATAAAGTTTGTGATGCCGCGGATTTCGCTCTGTTCAGATTTATTTTTTGTCGAAGATTGAGGCTCACTGCTCTTCAAGTTTGTTTAACATTTTCAATTATTTAAGTATATCGATAGCATTTGTAATTAAGTTGTCATCAGTCTGCAGGGTTCTCTGTTTGTAATCATAGACTTAAATAAATAAAATAAATATGTATATAAATAAATAAAAAACGAATTTAGAAAAAAACTACATTCAAAGATTTTCAATAAATCCATAAATTTCCCAAAGGTCGTCAAGGAAAAAATTTGTTTGTGCAGAAATGGGAGAATTCATATGCCTATTAATGAAAAATTCGCCCAGCGAGTGGAATAACCTTAACAATGGCAGTCAGGCAGCCACTAGCACTCTACGCGGATAGATAGTTCAAACAAGGAGGCAGGTTAGCTGTGGAGGAGGACATCGTTGGCTAAAACTTTCGGGTTATATTGGGTTCCACGCCACTAACGCGTTGCAGGTAACGAAAGAGCGGACGAGCTACCTCTACTAGAAATCTAACATTCACAACATATGCTCATACACAGCCAGGGTGAGGGTGTGTGGAAACGTGCGCAGGGCTATGTATAAATCGTACGCTAGAAAACTTACCGATTCCTTGCTATCCGTAAGAAGAGAAGGCACTAAAGACTTTTGGTAGGACTGCTAAAGGCTTTTATACTAGGTCTTGTGGTGCAATAAAAAGGGTAGGAAGTGCACCTTAATATTACGTGAAAACAGTGTAGCACAGCTCTATGTGTAGTCCTTCCTTTACTGGCCAGTCAAGCTAACTAACCTAAAACCTAAACTAACCTTAAATTTTTCGTCTTCATCTGTAAATTTCAGGGCAATCCTTCTACATACGTCCAACAATTTTTGGATCTTATTTATTCCTATTGATTCCTCAAAAGTCACCTTTTCCCGCACGCCTCCCGATAACGATGTGAAGATGATATCCCTACTGTAGATAAATCGTTTGGCTTGAGGTATCTCTTCGACCATAACTTTGGAACCATAAGTCCACATGACTCTGACATTTGGATAACTATGTTAGATTCTTATAGGCAGTGGCACTTCTCATAGGCATGCAATTTGTAATCAGCTATTTGTTCATCCCGAACGACGTCGGGTACTCTGCTGGTATGTATGTATCGAAAAACAAAAATTAGTTGGATTCGGTAATTAATGTTCTTATTGAAACTTAAATAACTGATATTTTTATTATATACACGGTAAGTACATTAATAAGCATACACATGTGTATGTTTGTAATTCTTTGACCTAAAAATGCTCGAAATATTTCAGTTAATCGAAAAAACCTGCAATGACTAAATTTTTGGCTCCGTTTAACTTGTGATTCAGTCTTCGAGGATTTTATTTTCATTCAGCAACAAGTATTTTAGTATTTACTTGAGGGACACATACACATGCACTATGTATGAATGGCAGTTAAAACCTAATTTAGCGCATAAGAAGCAAAAATGTGAACTCTTTTTCAATTCATAAGCAAGTAAGTTGCTGCATGCGACTGCAACATAAACACAAGGGTTTTCGTATGCAAGTTATAAATATGTACATACCTACATACGTATGTATATGCATACTCGTGCAAAGATGGGTTGGACCGAGCTGAATCCTATACGCTGAAATCAAACTCTGCATTGCGCCTGCGCAAAAATGCACAACGACCAAACAAAAGGCAGGCAAATGTGCTGTCGAAGCAAAACTACCTACAACAAGGCTTCTTCGTACCACGATTGATTCAAAAAATCACCACGGAAGGGTAAAGTCACAAACATTTACAAACATACATACATATACTATATACATACATACAAACATTCTTCCTCACAATTGGAATGCAAATCGAGACAAAAGAGGATACTTCATGGCTTTTGGTGGCCGCGCATAGGCACCCATAGTTATAGTGGCTTTTGCGGAGAAGGTTACGAGAAAGGCCTGAGTGGCATTGTTAGGGTTTTATGCAGGCGAAATTCACTGGGAATGACACTGGTTTGGTGTTCAAAAGCCAAGCGAACAACCTCCAACGTCATTCTGAGTAAGCTTCATCGCCTGGTTTGGGTGGCCGGAACGGGATATAGGCATACCGTCTTTAGCTACATACACTTATACATTGAAACCCAAGTAGAAAAAGGGGGACTTAAAGGACCATTAGATTGTCCTAAAAGCTTTCGCAAATGATCCGGTAGTCAATCTCACAATCTCAATGCTACCGAAGTTGACTAATAATAATACCTGAAAGGCATAGTTGTAAAATGATAATTGCCATGTTCAGCGCGGGTACACTGATGGATCCAAACTTGAGGGTGGGAACACTGGGCCGGCGTCTATGGACCTAGATTTCAAAAAAGCGTCCCGGTGGGCATTTACCCAACCGTTATATAGGCGGAAATTTTCACAATTGAAGTACCTGTCATCTGTCTATCACGACGGACTGTCAGGCAGCGTTAAGAGCACTTGACTCTTGCAAAACGGTGTCAAAGCTAGTAGACAGTTGCAAAAAGGTACTGAACAAAACAAGGAAACAATAGCAGTGTTACTCTGTGGTGGGTTCCTAACGGATCCGGATCGGCCCTCAGCCTTTCTTTGGTCTGTCCAGAGGATACACGGCAGAACTCCCAAGGCTTCGGGAGGACTCGAAATTCGCAACCCAATGGCGCACGACAAAAGGCAAACGGCAATACAAAATATTCATATGTAACTCCCTCTCGCGAAATCTCTGAGTGACTGCTATATCTTAGCATATAGTGTTCAAGAACTCTCCCCGGATACCTAACGGGACACTGCAAGCTGAGTTACCATATGTTATTTGATTGCTCGCGTATCTCTTGGCTTACACTTATACACCTTGGAGAACTACTATAATCTCCATCCAGATTGAGGAATTTGAGGCACTTCAAAGTACTTAGTTTCATCAATAGCCGAAGATTGGATTGACTATTTAAGGGTAAGCACAATAAATCTAGTCAGGTGGCAGCATTACATACCCAAATAATAATCTAAGTGCGGATGCCATTAGAGCATACATTTTAAATTTTTACGGCGCTATTGGGTAACTATGGTCATCGAGTTCTGTTATCGGGATAACCCTGAATATCAAATACCTTTTGACTAAGAAGACAAAGCAGTTCGTCTACTACGATATTCAATAATAGAAGGGCATGCCTCCGTTTGTAGCTAGGAATCTGACGATTTTCTGTTCTAGACTACACTTAGAAAAACGACAGCTAAGTATGTTTCTCTCAACACAAGATTTTGTAACTGTAAACCATACTGTGCATTTACTTTAAATACCGTCCATGTATGTCATTGCATCTCAACTGCTCTACAATCGGTATCCAAATCGAAACTTATTAGTCCATGACTTTTTACCATGATTTGACTTCTTTGCCGTGGACTACATACTGCGATTTCTCTTGCAGCTCTCTGGATATGTTTTTTGTTCACTCACGAATGGGTAGCTGGAATGCCTTTACTCTGTGCCATTATTACTTGTCGTACTTTTTTCAATTTTATTTCTTCGCCTGTACTCGTATGACTCCCTCCTTAACTCAAATTGCTTTGTGGGCAGCGAGTGAAACGTCTCGAGTACTCAACAAACTACATTGCCAACGATTGCCACTTTTGAGGGCTCTAAAATTGCTGACTGTTGCAGTTACTGGATGTGTTGCACTCTCTCCCTGCCGCTACGCCTCATCTACGCCACTCCACCATACAATGAGGGTGCGTCTAAATAGCTGGCGCGACCAGCGACTGACTGGTTGCCTCAATAATATCACACCGCTGCTTTGTGCAGGATACTTTTCGCCTATGCTTTGCGCTTTTGATTGTTTTTTTTTGTTTGTTTGTTTTTGTTTGCTTCTGATTTCAGCTCAATTTTCATACCCACACGATCACTTAATGCGATCTTCGCTTAGGGGAGCATATCTACTCGTATCTACATTTGTACATAAAGGAATGAAAAGCCACATTAATGAATGCACCACTCAAGAAGAATGTATGAATGTAACTATTGCTTGGGCTCGACCGACCGACCGACCGACCGACCGACCGACTTGTGTGGAAGGGTCGCCCTCATGCGTATTGAATTTTTGCTTTGTTGCTTTTGTAGCAATCGTAATCACAGTGAATGGGATTGTTGTACAGCGAAAACAAAGCATTCGCACTGTTATCCTTGACTTTGTATATATTTGTATTTGTATGTATGTATGTATTGTATTGTAGAGTATGTACTTACTTTTGTATTTGTTTACAGATCTTAATTATGTACATAGAATTGAAAGGAATGGGGGAGATTTGTATATAGCAACTCATTTCATTGGCTTCGTTTTGATCAATGCAAGTAAGATCGTTTGATCTATAGATCAAACTTCTGACAACGGAACACGTAATACAGCTAGGAAACGTTATCGCCTGAAAGAAGATTAGTTGGAGACATATTGAAGGCAATTGATAAAAGGCCGTTTTATTTAGAAAATGACTTTACTAGAACTGTCGAACCATAATCGTATTTTTAATCGGATAGTAGAAGGGTGCATATAATTAAAATCTACATATTTTGAATTCATACATACATAAGTATGCATCGTCCCAAGGTTCTGTAATTGATCTTTAAAAAGCTAAGTGCGTAATCAATTAAAGGGCCGATTTTGGGTACACACAGCGAGGGAGCGTCAAAGTTGTGGCCCACGCGGTAGATATTGTAATACCAGCTACAGGTCCATTCCTTTCAATCGTTAGCGAAATACTTGAAAGATCCCTGCTGCGGAGGTATACCTTGATCATAAAACCAATCTAAACATACGGCGCTCTGGTATGGTTGGTCGGACTAAGCAAACAAAATAATGTAGGCAAACTAAGAAATCATAAAAAGGGCAACAAGGGCAGCAGTGAAAGGTGTAAGCTATCTTCTACCCGGCCCCAAGGGTTGTCACTAGCAAGAAGTGGCTATGAAATCGGCGGTCTGACTCAGAGAGTCAGGCATTTGGGGAACTAGACACTTCGGACATCCGTCGATCATAAACAAAATGCTATTAACTAGGACCACAGACTATATGTAGGCAATCTAGATTTCAGCTGTAACGTGCGAGTGTTATTCGCTTCCAGAAGAGACTGAGAGGCAGATAGAGAGACTATCTCTCTACGAATCCAAGATGGATTGCGGTGTGGTAGTGGAGGTCTACTCTGAGAAAATCGGCGCTTCTCTGCCTCTTCTAGTTATCCTCGAAGCCTGCAAAATCTTTAGAGCCGGGTATAAGAGTCAAGCGACAATCTATTCTGACAGCTACATGGCGCTATTGGCAATACCAACACCAGTTACCAAATTTAAACCAGTTAGGGAATGCAAAATGGTACTGTGCTCAGTGTCTCAGCCAACTGCCGCCTCTATCGTCCAGGTTCCTGTACATAGGAACATAAAAGGCAATGAGATGGCATATGAATTGGTGAAAGCAGGAGCTGGTTGGAATTAATCTGAAGCAGTGGCACTGGAATAGTTCAAAGAGAGATTATTGCAAAGACAGATTACTTTGCATTTTCTTAAACTGGCTTGACACAAGTGGACAACAGGACGAAGATTTTGGACTTGCCTAGCGGAGCAAGGCCAAATGTATTCAGAATTGTAGCAACCATAACGGCACACTGGCCCCTAGGAAAACATGCGGCAAAAATAGGACTCCACCAGTGAAAGTACCGAAGAAAGTTTCCAGCATTCCATTTTTATTTATTTATTTATTCTCGACAGAAGTGAGTGGGAAATATCTTTCTAAATGATGACGAAATCCCGCCAAGTCTCCCCAAAATCAGCATTGGAACAGGATCCGATTTCTTGGCTGAGAAAGTGTCTTTGAGAGAGGTCTATAGACTGCCAGCTTACTGAAGCATATTCCAGGCTTAAATATACAATTGACTTGACGACAACGCTGGCAAGCATGATCGGCCTCCCTCCATCTAAACTTACCTTCGCTTTTTATAGTGAAGCTGCTATCAAAGCCTTAAAGTCGGCAATGACTAACTCGCTAATGCTTAAGGAATTCCGAAGACCCTTATAAGCCCTTAAATGACACAGAATCAAGCTTTACTGTTTCCTAGGTAACAGAGGTATTCTGGCATGTATATGGAAATTGACATAGGATTGACGGAAGCGATTCAAAGTATATACATAACCTCCACGACGATTGCTGAATTCACAAGTTTTTTTGGTCAAGGTCACCTTGACCAGGGCAGCCAGCAACAGCAGATGGAATAATCTGCATACCTGCGCGGTATCGCGCTCACTTTGGCAACTGTTGGATGAACGAAGAATACGGAGCTTGCCACGGCTCCCAAAGCTAAACGTTTGCCTTCGTTCAGAAATACTAAGGCGACACCTGACCATTGGCCATATGGTCGTCAACACTTTTGTGAGGTACTCCAAATGAACGTCTCGGATCACTCGTTTGAGAGCTTAAACAGCTTAGAGAAAACTTTATTAGAAGATCTGCTAGGGTTCGCTTGAAAGTCAGTTTGTTTCAACATTTTCCTCTGATTTTTAAATTCTTGTACCTCTAAGGCCAACAAATTGTTTAAAAGGATAATTTTAAATGTATGTAGAGCAGAGATCTGTTAGTTCCAGCTTATTTTTAATGTTTTCTATAATACCCGAAGAAACTGATCGGTGGATATCGTTACTGACTCTGAATTGATCCTTCACTACAAGCATCATTCCAAGAAGTGAATGGGAGAGAATAGGGCTCGAAGTTGTACGGAAGAGTTTAAGGAGATATCTCCTTTCAAGAACTCTCCCTAAATCCTAGGTTTACACACTGTGTTTCGAGCTGAGATGGCCGCGATAAAGTACGCAGTCCGTTATTGCATACTAGCGTTACACCGATTAGAAAGGTCGATATTTACTCTGGTAGTCAGTAGAGATTTCTCTCTCTCCTTACGTCTCTTCAGAATATTTGCAAATTAGGCTGGCTTGTCTACTGGGTACAGATACAATTCAGGTAGCTGCAATACTGACAAAAGTCTTTACAAGTCACTGTCTGTCACTAAAAACTCTGTGGTACGACTTAAAATGATCTATTTGCTGGCCACGAAGTGAGATCATCTCAACATTTTCTTCTCAGCTGCCTGCTTCCGCTTGAATAAGCTCTAAGCACTTAGGATAGGTAGGTTCGGAGGGCGTGAGTCGAATATTCCATACTTTAACTCGGAGACAGAATTGCCCAGTGTAAGCGCCCTCTTTTAGTGAGTGTCAGGGGGGGACACGTACCTATAATTGAAAGAGTAGCTTCAAGTCATTATTCTACTGAACCTATTGCTATCCCTGATGGATCTGTGGAGATCCAACAGTTCCACCGCCGCTACCTCACCCAGATTGTTGAAGAAGAGTGAACCCAAGTGCTTGAATCGCTTCATCTGTACACCTGGACATCGACACAGATAGTGGTAAATTGACTCTTCATCATCGTCCTCATCATGGCAGCCTCTGCAGAGAGTACGTTTCGGTAATCGCCACCATTGAAGCATTGGTGCTATATCACAGTGTACTGTGATGACGCCGGTAAGCATTCTTACTGCGGATGTATTGAGTTTCGGTACGTCTCCTGTTTTTTCCTACTAAGCCGCGGCCATAATATTCTTGTGGTCTCACAGTCTTCCCGTTTGTTCCACAAGTCATTCGTCACGGTCGCGGTATATTCATCATTTTTCCTAACGTGATCACTAAACGGTGGTAGTACGGAGCTATCCGCTTCTTCTATTGGCATCTCTGAGCCGCATCTGGCCATCTCATCAACCGACCCCCTTCCCTTCAATATTGCTATGTCTGAGAACCCAGCATAGAGTGGCGTTGATACGACTCGATGACGCTAGTGTGGCCCGACATTATTACATAATTCCCGATTTCACTATGTCTGATCCTATTGCCTTCAGTGCTGCCTGACTGGCGACAAAAATTATGGCTTTGTCTTCCGGAACTCTACTACTAAGTAGAAGACTAGCCGCCCTCTATATTGCGTAGATCTCCGCTTGGAAGACGCTGCAGTCGTTCGGTGTACTAAAGGACCGGTTGATTTGTACTAAGGATCGTATTTTATTAAAGTTATCGAGGGACTCACTAGGATGGACATCTGCTGCATGCGAAATTTAATCTTTTGCACGCATTAATTTTCCTAGCTATCTTAAGGTTGCTGCCATCCAACCTAACCTGATGCTGAGATTCATCAAAGAGAAACACGCCTCCCATACGGTTGAGGAAGAAAACTGCCTGCATGGTTGTTTTGGTAATGACCGAGGTGAGAGTGGTTCCAGTGGTACTACAAACATTGAGCACATGGAGCCTTTTAGTCATCATCTCCTGCGGTTTTTTCTCCCGACAGCCATTACTTAAAAAACACATATCATCAGTGACTTCCTGTAGTTTGAATGCACAAAACGCGACCAAATGCACACACATACACACGCATACATACATATGTATGCACATGTGGATTTACTGGTATACTTGTGGCATTTCATCATACTTAAATGCCACAAGTTGTTTTACTGGTGACTTTATGGCTTTTGAAACCAGAAGCTAAACATGGTACGAGTACCACAATGCGCGCCTGTTAGCGCGAGGAGTTAATGAAAAAAATAAAATAAAAAATAAATAGAAACGGCACAACAAATGAGGAAATAAGCAATAAAACACAAATACATAAGTGTAGTACATACCGCGAATCGGATTGAAGTCCTTTCCAAGAAGTTGTTGACACATATGGGAAACTACATGGGTCTCGAAGTAGAAGTAGTTGATTGCAGGAGAGAAGTCAACGGGTTCAATTATACTGTATGTTGCCTACATACTTTTGTACATATATACATACATATATGAAAGCATTTGTGCCTTCAAGTTTAAGAGTGTTAATGACTACTATGGAGAGGAGCAAACCTACTTAAATGAGGAAAATATCAGAGATTGTTATAAAAAGCGAAGGCACAGAGGAGCTGTAGATAAAATTTTGAAACAGGATCTGTTGACCGCTTGCTATTTAACTTTAAATAAGACACTATTTGCTATCAAAAGTTTAAGAATACACTCAGACATTTCCAATCTATTCTAAGCAATTTCTGGGTGCTTGAAGTTTGGCCTGGAAGAAGAAACGGATCTCTGCGTGGCTACTCTGCTACCAATCAATCATCTCTTTCTCTACTCACATCGTCTCAACGCAACATTGATATAACACATCGTGAATGAAGCGCTAAACAGTTATACATATATAGAGAGATGGCTCGAAGTTTGACGGCGGGATCACTGGAGGGATCATTTGTTGTGAACTCCTGCTGCTAAAATTTGTTAGACCTATAGGACAATTCTGGCTAAGATAGTTGCAAGTCTTTTGTAAGACAATTGAAGATAGTTCGAATGATTTGGTTCTTTCATGGTATGCAAATCTTAAAAAAAAGTTCGCTTCCCAACTTTAATCGTTTACACTTCTTTTTTGACAGCAAACACTTTTACATCGCGCTGTTCCAACAACCGCAATGGCCGAGTGAGCAAAGCACTTTTTTCTAATTAATAAATTTTCTTTTTTTCAATTTAATTTTTTTTCTAATTTCTAAATTTAATTGTTTTAAAAAGATAAAAAAATTGTTTTAATTTAATTAAATTTTTTTTTCTTTTTTGAAGTTTAATTTTCTTTTAATTTTTGGAATTATTATTTAATTCTTTTTATTTCCTTTTTTTATTTTTCCTATTTTAATTTAATTTTCTTTTGATCTGTAGATTTTGTTTTTGTAAAACTATATTTTTTCTAAATTCATTTAATATTTAGATGTTATTATATTTAGTTCCTTTTTCAATTATTATTTGTTTTTTATTAAATTTTAGATTTAACAATAAATGTATTTTTCTAACTATCGTTAATTTTTAAAAACTTTCTTTACAAACTTTTTCTTTTTTATTTAACTTTTTTCTTTTTTAAATTTAATTTTTATTTCTATTGTTGTAGAAAGAGAAATATATATATTTTGAAATTCTATTTAACTTTTAGAAACTTTTTTTTCTCATTTTAATTTTTTTCTTTCTTCAAATTCTACAAATTAATGTATATTTTTTTTCAAAAGAAACATATATTTTTTTATTTAATTTAATTTTTAGGAACATATAAGACCAATTTTTGTTATTTTAATTTTTTTTCTTATTTTTAAATTTAATTTTCTTCAAATTTTTATTTCTATCGTTTCTTTTTCTTATTTTTCCTTTTTAGTTAAATTTTAAGATTTTATTCTTTTAAAAAAGAATACAGTCTTTTAATTTCACTTACCTTTTAGAGATTTGTATATTTCTATTCTATTTTTTATTATATATTTTTTCTTTCTAGCTTGATTCTCTTTTAATTTTTGGATTTTCTTACATATTTTAAAAAGGAAAAATATATTTTTAAATTTTATTAACATTCTAAGTACCTTTTTTTTGTAATTAATTTTTTTCTTTTTTAAGAATTTCGCCTTTCGAAAGACTATGGTGAGTTGATAGACAAACAGTTGCCAGAATTGCCCTGTCAAAGTACAAAATCAAAAAGTCTTCTGCAGCTTAAATTTGAAATATGTTCATTCGGTTGGCTCGTTGTCAGGAGGATATAGGAATCAGGACAAATAGAAATTCCGCTACACTTATGCTTTACCTAATTCCTTTCGGCGCTTAAAGTCCAATCACAATTTCTGAGGGTATTTGAATACCCCCGGTATTAAAATCAGCAGAACACCAGCCTTCACGGATTTCGATATTAAAGCTAATTTGCATTGACCGATGTGCTTGCAAATCAGACACGAATCACTGCATAGATAAATTTTCAGTCATAAATTTTACCGAGCGATTAAATATATCCTACAGAATGGAGTAGCTTAGTTTTTACCACAAAAATTGTAAACCACAACCGATGAGACGCTAATAACTCGATTAAATATATACCTACATATAAGTATGTATGTAAGTACGTTATACATATGTACATATGTACAAACGAGTAAAAAACACTATAGTGAAATCCCTTGGCTGGCTTTACAGCCTACTGCGCGCCGGTCCGCCACATTACACCACACCACCACAAAATCCATTTGGCCTGCATCTCGTTTTTTTTGCAGATTTGCGCAAATCGTTTGCTAGAAAATTTCAAAGAAGGAAAATTTACAGGCCAATGCACCAAATGGGGTAAAATGCACGCCAGCCAACTTGAATGCACTGGAGCGTTGCGAATGCGCATGTCAGCAGGCAATCCAATGGGGAAGAGACCAAAACGCACCACCAGGCAACGAAGCAAGCTACAAGTAAGTAGTAAGTAAGTAAGAAACAACAAAGGAGAAGAGAAAAGCTAAATATTTATCCAGTCAACCAGCCAACCAACCAACCAACCAACCAACGAACAAACCAGGCTAGGCTAGGCAATCAAAGCACAGCCTGGCTGGCTGGCAGCGCAAGCAACCAAAAAGGCGGACTAATAAACACGCCATCTCGGCTACACTCCAATTCAGTCATCGCGCGTTTGACCGCGCGCACGCCTGATTTTCCCACCATTTACACTGCCATACGCTCAACCAAGCAATCAACCGAACTGTGTGCCTTCCTTCCATCGTTGATTGTTGATTCCTTGCTGGTTGTTGGTTGTGCGGTTGTGCGGTTGTGCGGTTGCGCCTGTTGCTGTTGGCGATAAAGGAGAAAATTACTTGACTTTTCTCCCCACTTTGCTTACGCCTTTATGGTTACAAAATATGTATGTATGTATGTTTTTTTTTAATGTATTTTGCTATGATTCTTCCACTACTCCCCACTTGGCTCTACTTAGCTTCTGCAGTTTACACACTCTGCATTTTCTTCACGATTTCCTTTCCCTGGGAAATTTGAAGCATAAAACTCATTTTTGAAGCCGCACTTAAGATTTCTCCAAATCAATTCGCGTTCTGTTCGTTAAACTGAAAGCAGAGGGGTGGATATGTGTTTGTGCTATCGTGTGAAAGTTGAAGTGAACATTATAATGGCAAATTTTATTATTTCCTCAAGGATGTAAATTATATACAATTTTGAGAGTATTTTTTAAGTGAAATAAGAGTAGAGTAAGTCAAGTAAGTAAAAAACACTTTCGCATAGAGGGCGTGAAGACGGTCTATCGGTTGTTTAGCGCGAAAATTCGCCTTCATCTGTTGACAAGTTTCGTGATATGGACGATCTGTCGGATTTCGAACCAAAGCTTAAAGTTCACGGAATGTTTTACTAAAAAATTACTAAGAGATTAAATTAACAAGTAATTTTTAGCAAAAAGAAGTAATTTTTAGCAAAAAAAACCGACTTCAACTCTCATAAAAAAAAAAAAATATATATATATATCTCATGATCCACTGATCGGATCTTACCCAGATTAGTACGGGACCACCTCTGAGACACTACCTTTCCGCAAAAAGAATTATCGAAATCGGTTGATGTGGTCCAAAGTTATGCGGTAACATACATAAAAATAAAAATAAAAAATAATAAAAAAATATTTCGACGAACTGATGACCTCCTCCTTTTTTGGAAGTCGGCTAAAAAAAAACAACAACCCAAAACAAAATCCTAAAAATAAAACGAAATAAGAAAAATATCCTTTTTAGATTAATATAACTTAAAAATTAAAAGGAATTTAAACTAAAAAAGAAAAAATAATTAATTAAAGTCAAGAAAAAATTAGTTTCTAAAATTAAATGAAATTGAGAATTGATTGAAAGTTGATAAAGTTTTATACATTTTTATGCAAACCTTTTAAGCTTACTTCTAAAAACTAATTTTACTCGCAAAAAAATCGATTTTTGGAGTTTACGTACATTTTTTCGAAATATTTTGGCGGAAGTCTTAAAATATAATAAGTTTTATATTTACGATGTAGTGATGCACTCTAATGTACATATACGTAAATACATATTCACGTCATTCCTTCTCAACACAATTTGTTTGCCAATCTCATATGGAGAATGAAAGGATGGATGGATGCCTGAATGAATACATGAACCGCTCCTTTGTCAATGCGCCGCCGCGCACGCATTCGGCGCATTAATTGTCACGTATTTGGCAACTTTTGTTGAGATTGTCGTCGCTTTTGTCATTTTCATCGTTCGTATTCGCTTGCTGACATTCTCTTTTGTTGGCCACTGGTCCTCCAATCCTTCTGCGAAACAACAGCAGCATAAAGAAAGCACTTAAATTCAATTAATTCTCACTTGTCTTTCCTCCCCACTCCCCGACTTGGTTGCCGCTCGCTCTCAATTGTTTATTGTCATTCGAGTAGTGGTCGCGCTGCTTTCGCATTTAAAAGTTGCTATTTGTTTTTGTTTCTCTCTGAGCGAAATGCAAATATTGCAACACGTTCGCAACGTATCCGTTTTGTGAAGCAGCAGCAGCAGCAGCAATAACAGCAACAACACTTAAATACACACTGTGTAAAAGTCACTGCAATGGAATGAAATACTTCTGTGGATATTTGCATTGCGAAATATTTTTCATGTCGGTGACAACGGCAACTGTGTTGGTGGTGTTGGCAACAGGAGAAATCGAGGATAGCAGCAAACAGCCTGTGAATGTTCACATGCATTTGTAGGTACAGTCAGTGTCAAATGTAAGTTTACACCTTGTTCTAATATAAGATTCACAATGATTTTCATTAATTATTTATTAAAATGTAGTTCATTCTATAGCAAAACCCATATTAATCAAAGATTCCAACTCTATATAAAATTCACAAAAATTTAAAAAAATTTCATCGAAATTACAACATTTTTATTCAGAATTTCTAGAAAATTTTTGAGTATTCGGTTTTGTGGCCCGTTCAGTTTTAGTAAAATAAAGTGTAAGTCCCTAAAAATTTTGTGGAGGGCGATGCGCATTTTCTTCTATATAAAAATAGATTTTGATCACCCTCAAAAAAAAAAAAATAAAAAATTTAAAAAAAGGAACGGTAATTTCTAGCGACTTGAAACGTGTCCTTTGTCGAACGGGCTACAAAACAGCATAGATACTCGCATATTTTCTAGAAATTCTGAATAAAAGTGTTGAAATTTTGAAGAAAATTGTTTGAATTTTTGCGAACTTTTGTAAAGTGTGAAACTTTATTTATGTTATAGAATGAACTATATTTTCATAAATAATTAATGAAAAAAATGTCTTCATGAAAATCATTGTGAATATTATGTTAGACCAAGGTGTACACTTACATTTGACAATGACTGTATGTACCTACTTGCATATATAATACATACATAACCCATAAGTGTATATAGATATAGTCATACACACATATATTCATATATATGTACACTGAGCCGAAAGAACAATGGTTTCTTCAACCAAGTTATGGTTTGATTTTTTTATGGTTAAAAAGCCAATTGTAAGAAATTTGATTCAAGTTGAATATTTGAAAACAAATTCGTATGAATGCCATCAGCGCGATACATAATTTAATTTCTTCTTTCTGTTTTGGTTTTTCTTAATTACGAAAAAGCCTCTGTGAAGTGCAGAGCCAAATAAAACGACGAAGAAGATTGATTCAAGTTGAACAGTTGAAGGCAATTCTCGCCAGAGGCAACTTGTTAAAATGATAATTCAAATTTTTGTTTTGTATCTGCAGATTATGAAAAAGCACCTGTGAAGTGCAGAATATCAACATATTCAAACGAAAAAATCTACCACCAAAAGTGTGGTTAATATTACCAAATCATTGTTGAAAACATCAACCAAGGCATTATTAATATTAACCAAAAATCACATTGATTCCTTTTAAAGTTTGAATTTGGTAAGATTAACCAATTTTTGATTGATTTTTTTCTCAGTGTATGCATTTATGCAACTTGTCTGGACATACACCTATGAGTATAAAGACATACATTTATTATTCTTCGGTGTCATATTCGTCATTTGCGCCTTAAAAAAGTTCTCTTTACTTGTTTGCTCCTTTTACGCAAAATTAAATTTGATCCTATTGTTGACTCCACATTTGTCCGGCATTAAATGCAATTCGTATGAGGCCAAGCAAAAAACGCATGCCTATTAGCGTATAGAGGAATATAATATCAATCTGGTATTTATTGAAATGGGAAAAAAGTCAGGAATTCTTTATTTTCATGCATTAAAAGAACTCAAGTATAAAATTATTTTATGGCTTCAATTTGGTGAAGAAATACATTAATCATTACTTTAATGAAATTACATAAAAAATTATTAAATGTAATAAATGGGACTGCTTTCCGCGAGGACCGGAGTGGTAAGAAGATTTTAGAATACGCTTGAGATATGAAGAGAGTGCACTTCTTAATGCTCTTGACGGCGTGCTCGAATTCAACATCTCCGCAGGTTTCAGTGCTGTTTTCATTCAGCCGTATGGAGAAATCTTCCCCTCAAAATTGAAGCGCACTCTAGGCATCGGTCACTAAGTCGCCGTGCTTGTTCACCCAGGTCGTGAAAGCTTTCGTAAGTCGATTAACTGTCTGATAGAAGTTTGGGGTCCTCTTCCTGCTGCATGCGAGTCACTACCGTTACAATGGCAGGAAGTTACGATCGGGTACATATGCAAAGCGCGTTGAAATCGTCGGATCAACCAAAGCAGACTTACATCCTTCCTATTATCTAGAACAATAACATCCACTCTTGAAAAAAAAAACAGTTACTTTTACTTGTAAACATAGAAAGTTCGTCACAATAGACTATCCCGCATCATGGATTGGCTCCATCTTACATACAAAGAATATTGCATCATTGACTATTGTTATTATTCGGGGTTTATTCCTTATTATTTTACCTACGCATTGGTACTGAGTCCTAAGAAACTTCTTGGTCCCTATACCTTTTAGATTTGATTAGAAAACCGAACGTGACTTAAAATGTTGGAGTACAGTGACTTGCGTTGTAGGTTTAAATATCGTATTTCGGGTCACTAGATCAACCTTGGGTAGTTAGCTAGGGAGGTTAAGCAGCACGTTGCACTTTCACTTTATTATACTAAATTTTAATGAGCTACAAAACTGCAACCACATTTTTTTCTAAAAAAAAAAATTATAAACATTCAACAAAGAAAAGAAAAATAGCCGAACCTTGCTAAAATGTAGAATCCTAATTTATATTTTGGTCACTGTATGTGCTCCTCGATTCGAAACACAAGCATTTAGACTGGTTCATAGGCATGCCATTTTGATGAGCTTTTAAGGCGTCGAAATATCGAAACCCGAATACGGGACAAATGCAGGACATTAAAAGAAATACAGAACATTAGGCGTCCCGTATAAAATAAATTAATTGCCAGGACAATTGGTCAAAAAAGAGGACTTTCCCGTATAATACAGGACGGATGGTCACCGTAGTCATAACCGCCGCTTTTCTGAGCACCCTCATGGTAAATGCTACGTACAACTTGGCCAATCCACAAGGATCAACCGAAGATATTAGCATAAATGAATTACTTCCTTCAAGAGCCGCATTTGCATTGTTTGAGTTTTTCTCGCTACTCTTGAACTACATTTTTCACTCTTTAACTAAGTTTCTTCATTTCATAAGTTACCTTGGAGTGACTTTGCATGAAGCGTAAAAGGGTTTCTGATTTTGCTAAAGGTATCACAAAATTATTGTTATTCCAATAAAAAAACCTCGACCATGTTCATTAACGCGCGGTGGTTTGGGATTAACCCGACGAAGCGACGAACAGGGGAAGGTAAGCAAGCCAAGGGCCAAGAACTTGCAGTGATACAAATTTACATTTAACAAGTACAGCACACATAAAAGTTGCCCCTGTCGACCGCTCGAATGCTAAATTTTGTGTTATTATTTTTATATGTACTTAAAAGCAACAACCAACAGCAGCAGAAGAACAAAACAGACTGAGTGACGAAAATGAAATTAAATAAAACAAAAAATAAAAATATATACACATATAAAAATTATAAAAGCAAACTTTCCAAGAACAGCGCGTCCCTTCACTCAGGGTTAGGGCGGATAACCGCAGTGGTAATAAAATTTATTTTGATTGCTTTTATTTCTTGAAATAATAAATTCCTAACCGTTGACCGTGCCGTTGTTACAGTCAGTCAGTCAGTCAGTCATTCCTGCCTACCGTTTAACGTCCGCCAACCGTCGTCCGTCGTCCGCCGTACGCCATCCTTTGTTCAAAGTCTTTCTTCACCTTGGTCGTTGGATGTCAACGACGTCTTTCCTGATTGCCGCTTAGCTCATTTTTCCTTAAGAGTCAGGCCCTACTGAGTTTTTTATAATACTTTTTTCACTTTATTACTTACACATTCTTACATATATAAGCATATACATTAGAGTGCATCACTCACCATACGCGGAAAAAAATCGGCACAGTTTTTCCAACGGATATTAAAAATTTGTTATATTTGAAGACCTCTAAAATTAATTTTCAAAAGTATTGTTAAAAAAAGTTACATTTCTTTTTTCTATAAACTCACCTCAAATGATAGATTGATATATAAAAATATTTAAAATTTGATCAAGTAATCAAATCAGTCCAGCTCACGTAATTCTTAATACTTTGCCGAAATATTTTGGCGGAGCTCTTATAATATAATAAATTTTATGATTCCGATGGAAAACTGGCATCTCTTTTGGTGAAGCACCCAAATATACATACATAGCTACATATGTTTACCAACATTTATTTTCTACAAACAATTTTTCGGTTTATTTTTCGAGGAGTATTGGTGGGTTTGAAATTTTGAGTTATCAGCGGCGCAAAAAAAATGTAAATAATCTCCGACTTTTTGACGCTCTCATTTGTGTGCTTATTGGCCCTCATATATGTATATTTACACTTGCACATATCTACATAGGCTAGCATATACATACATGGGTATATAGATATGTTTGTGTCGGGACATGCATTACCCAAAAAATGTTTACGACTTTTTCGCAGTGGTTCTTAAACACATACATACGTGTCTGTTCTTGTACGTTCTTGTAACTGCTGTGGTTGCTATTTGTTGCTTCCTTAACTGACTTTTTATTCCAGCATTGTTGTCGTTGTTGTTGCTATCTTATATTGCCTTACAAACATTTACTCACTTGTTAAATTTCATTCGCTCTGTATTAGTTACTAGTGATCAACACTCAACGACTGTCTGTCTGTCTGTCTGTCCATCTAATCGTTTCGTTAGACTTCAAAGATGCCACAAATCATCATAGATCATTCTATGTAGAGTGTGATTCACACACAGCCACACTTACTCTCATACAATACCAATGCTTCGTTTTATCAGAGTGCAATGACTTCTGGCCGTTCAGGATTCGTTCGCCTGTCCATTACACAGCACAGGTAGGAATCATATTTAGTGTAATGTTAATTTTTTTTTATGTGCCTTCTAAGGCAACTAGATCATAAAGTTTAAACGAGAACTGAGAATCAAGCAGTTTGTCTGTTTGTACTTTTTATTATGTGCGCTGATTCCAGTAGCCAAACGTGGGTATTGTTGAAATTTCTCACATTTACTCATACTTTACAAGCGTGTGAGCGATCGACCGACCGACCGACCACCTATGCTGTAAGAAAATATGGTGGACCCGCCGCACGCTATAGTCAAGGGATTTGTGTGCAATTGAGCAGGCGAGAGATAGGTGGTAGACAGGCGCTCTCCTCCTCCTAGTTTAAGTCCCAACTTGTGCCGGATTGTAGGAGAGAGTTGGCCGCAATTTCTGATCCATTCGAATATCGGTCCAAAGACATAGGCACAGTGACGGAATGAGACATCGGAAGAACTAGCGACGTGTGGTTCTTTATGAAATATGGTTCCAAACGGCGGACATGCTCGCCGCTCGCGAAGAAATTAAAAGCAAAATTATCGAAATTTATAATTCGAATGCTAAGCAGAGATGGAGCTGATTACTGGCCATATCTGGAATTCTTACGACCCACTTAAGATCGGGCTCTGCCAAGTGGCTGTAGGCTTGCACAGACTTGTTTCAAATTGGCAAATCGCTTGTCAACCAACTAACAATTTGTCGAGGTCCGAGTTCGCATCCGCATCGATACGATAAAAATTAACAGGCAATACTTACTTGTCAAGTGCTGTTCTGCCATGAAAACGGTTCTCAAAACCCCACTAGCCATACGTAGGAGAGCTAAGACTTGCAACCCATCCTGTCAAAACAAGTTTTCAATACCATTCAAAGCACTGGCGTTTTGTGGAGGCACATCGCATGGCTTTCAACCAAGTATTAGGAAGAGATTTTTTTTTAAAGCTGTGCCCCCTGTGAGTAGAATAGGAGGAAAATTTTAACTGGCATTATTGGCATCTTGCGTCCGCGTTCGTACAGCCTGATTGCCGTAAGCAATCCAGGTGCGAGGGGCTTTAACCAACCCGTGTGGAACCTTGTGTCGTGGAAATAAGAGAGGGAGCTTTCGAAGGCAACTTTCTCGCATGAAACGCCCTACTTTTGTTGACGACCCCGATAAACTCTTTAAGGACTACCAATTGAGAGGAAGAACCTGAAAAGAGCCGAAACTTAATGCGGAAAGTGCCTTGTGCGGCTGGTTGATGTCCTTACGAAGACAAAGGCTAATATAATCGTCATCCAAGAAATGAGATGGACGGAACAAAGTAAGGCAGCGACGGACTTCGCGATGTCTATGAACTATTTGTGCCATATAAAGAAAAGCAATTGCGGTTATGGGTTTAGGGTGGTAGAGATCATTTCTAAACAGAACGTGGTCTGTAAGCATTCGTTTGCTTTGTACCACCAAACACTAAGTCTCACTTTTTAAAAATGAGGCCCATTGGCTTTCAGCAAGCTCGAAGAGCTATTGGCATGATAAGGAATGTCCAGCCGTTGCAGAGAGAGAAAAGAGTGTAGGTGGTCACTTATGCCATTTTGTGTGGAAATGGTATAGAGACTAGAGAAGGGAAAAGAGAAGCAAAGAGCTGAAATGATTCACTGCGAAAGATTGAGTTTTTTGCTTAAAGTAAGAGCGCTAGAAAATTCTACAAGACAATGAGATGCTAACTAGCGAATTCCTGTATAGACAAAAAATCCTAAGATGCTGATTGGCATCCAGGCATCTCCATTTTGCTCAATGATTCCAACCTGGAAACCAGCTGATGAAATGAAGATCCTAAACTGCCAATCATGAATGATGGAATGGATGTCTCATTCCCCGACTATGACGAAGTAGGAATAGAAAAAGCAGGGCTTAAGGACAGCAAAACGCAAAGAACCTCTTTGAGCAGTTCAATACCAAACAAGGTTTCCGACAGGTAGACTGTCTACCGTGAGACTTCTTTAATCCGATGCTGGAGAAGATAAGACCTACGGACTGAATTGGTCGGGAACAACTTTTTGTAACAGCGCACAACAGCAACTGATATATCGATATTATCGGCATCAGCGAGGGATGCGTTTGTTCCTCGTTTTCCAAACTGAATAAAAAAGCGAAACCTTCAAACGAAATATAGAATTACTCTTGCTAACAAGTGCTATTTATTTTACACTGAGTACCCAAATGAGAAGCGAAGTCCTCTCTGGGACTTGAAGCCTCATACTCTGAACCGGATGTTCACGGGGATGATGCGTTCCATTATGTTTTATGGCATCACAGTGTGGTACGTCCGTGGATAATCTACAGTAAAAAGCAAACTAAAAAAGTTTCAGAAGGGGGCGTATATGTTGATCTCGAAGACGTCAACGACTAAAGACTTAAAGACCGTCCTCAATTTCTACCTGTGGACTTACATGATATACTCCAGACAAATTGTAATGCTATTAGGTTAAACGCATTGATCAAGTGACTTCAGATTCCTGGACTATACAGTCCCTCCCGCAGGACTTAGGAAACGTTTCCAAACAAGGATCCCTTCAAGGGGTGAATGGGAGGGGAATTCAGGCCTGACCTCGAACTCTTATTTAGCAGCCATCTAGACTGAGTGGCGTATACTCGCAAGAACTCCCACTTAGCTTCGGTTTTTGTCTGCCAGATCTCCCAAGAGATTTTAGGCTGAACGAAGATGCAAGATGCCCGATCGATTGCATGCAGTAGCAATCTTTTCTGACAGTCAGCCAGCTATCTAAGTTCTTAATTGTGACAAATCGACATCGAAAACGAGCTGGCAAGGAAATACCTCAGTCGTATTTTATAGGTGACAGGAAATAAAGACATACCGGGCGACTGTGTTGAAGATGAACTAGCAAGGAAAGGAGCCTTATTTTCTGCAATAAGTACCACGAACAATGCTGGAAATCCGCTGTCTTCTTGAAAACTCTGGCTGGATAATAACTTTATCAAACGGGGAAAAACGATATGGTCTGTGGAACCCACGTATATGGGCGTATGTAGTTATCGCCCTATCCTCCGCTTGAAGCGTCCACTGTTCCGACATGTATTTTGAGTTCCCAATGGGCACTGACTGATGGAAAGCCACGTTATTAGAATGGGTATGCAGTCAAATGACTACTGTCGTAGCTGTCGTGATGTGGAGGAAATCGGAAGCGTAGACCATTTCCTATGCCACTGTCCTGCATTGGCGATAGCTCGTCGACGGTCGTTCCTCCACCGTTCTTTTGAAGGTTTAGCTGAACTGGATTCAGTTAGTATCGTTGATTTGGTGCGCTTCGTCATTGGTTTTATTTCTTAGACGAGTGGAGGGATGCAAGGAGTCTCTTATATGGCATCACAATGGGCTCATATTAATCTAAGTGTATCCTTTTCCTGTGCTGGATGATGACAGCCAAGATAACCTAACCTAAGCTAAAGTCCTCTTAAGACTAACGAAAATGAGGAATGCCCGTACTACTGTTTGGCGTAGAAGCATAGACGATGACGTCCACCGATTATGAAGCTATGCTAGTGTTCAAGATAAAGATCATGAGCATGATCTATGAATCTATGGAATCTTCTTGGCTACGGCGAATATCGCAGCCGATGGAAGGATATGCTTTAATAAAGACAATGTTAATACAGACATATATAGTTCAGCGATGTTAAGCTTTGAAAGTATTCGATGTGGCTGATCCTGATGGCAGAAGGGAAGGAGGATGGTCATCATTACGTTGGAAAGATAACTTGCCAAAATCGCTCAGGCAGTTATAGAGTCAATGAAGAAGAAGAAAGTTAAGCTCTTCGGTAGAAAAAACTTCTGAGTGTATTAACTTAACAACACCAGCATAATTAATAGAAGTGCTTCAGATGAAAGACGAAGCCTATGAACACTGACCCTGTCACGGTGTAATACATAATTTTGTTCGGAAGCTTTGAAGCCAAGGATGAGAAATATGCCTTGTTGAAATGCAAATGTATGTATTTGCGTACGTGCTTTTATCTTTTACCTCAGATTCTTTTCGATGTGTTTTTTTTTTGTCCAATTTAACGATGCGAAAAAATGAGTCATGTCTTCTACAACGTTCATGGTTGAGCTCATCACATCAAGCAAGAATTTATCCTTCATGACATTTTATTAAAAATTATGCATACATACATATAAATATGTAGAGAGGTATGTATTTGGTAAGCCGGAATGTTTTGTGAAAGATATTTTGTTAAGCGCAGGCAAAATTACCCCTCTTAGCCCCCCCCACCTTCGCAATGTTGACTAATGGGGATACAAACTCAAATATGAGCACATACGTGCCACATATTTTTATACGTAAATGCAAATATAAATTTACCCACGTACGCCACTCACATCCAGGCAATTCATATTCATATCGCCATATCCTACAATCCTCCATGCCAGTCAGTCAGGCAGTCCATGCTGAGCTCCATTCTACACTTGGGTGTGATATTTCTTGTTTTATTTGCCTACACACGCGCTCCCCAAAGATCTTAGCTGCGATCGGTGCGATCAGTACGATCACTGACATCTTCGAGGGGATCTTTGGATGGAGTGTTGTAGCAAACCAAAGTCGAAAGGATGGAAATAAACAAAGGCGCAAAAGGCGACAATCGAGCAGTAGAGGCACTCAGGCACAAACATTCCTACGTACATACATATGTGCCTACATACATACATACATATGTATGTATGTACTTTTGTAAGTGCATAAGGAAGGGATGCGTCGAATGTGGATAGAGTTGACTTTTTGTAAATGAAGAAAATAAATATTATCCCAAAAATAAAAGAGAACAAAAACAAAAGGGAAAAAAGGCTAAGGCAAAGGCACAAAATAAACATCAAAATGCGAAAGGATTGTGCAATACAAAAGCAATAATAATGGCAAAACCGTGACAACTGCCACCAATACAAGCGCCCAGACAGGAATATGCCACAGTCCCAAGCAGCAATGCCAAGTCAATTTCGGTTAGCGAGGGCGACATTTGAGGCTGCAGGAAGGTATTCAACATACATACATCCATACATATATACATAGGTATGTACATATATATAGGTACTCGTATATGCATGTATGTAAGTAAATATATTTGCGTTGTATACGAGGGCAATTTGTAAAGTCAGTGAATTTGTGAATAAAAGATATATTTTTATGCAACAAAGCGTTTTATTACTCAACATAGTCTCTTTTTAGTTCGATACATTTAGTCCAGTGTTTTTCCAATTTTTGAATTCCTTTTTTGAACACCGAACTTCGGAAAATACTTAAAGCACCTTCACTGCCCTACCCACACCAACCGACGTTCACGTAGGTGAGCGTAAGTTACGCAGAGTTGTCACTGCTGCTGCAGCCCGCCTCATTCCAGCGGGATGCATTTCGGAATTTTCCCCCGAAGCGGCTGTCCTCGCCGATGAGCGTGACAACCTTCTTCAGACCGATCCTAGTTACAGGGATCTCAAGGCGGAGATACGGAAATATGTGAACGTACATAAACGGAAGAAGTTGGGCGAGCATCTGAAGGCCTGTAACTTCACCTCTGGTGTGAGCAAGTTCTGGTCAACCGTGAAGTCATTGTCCAATCCGACGAAGCGCGACGACATAGTCGAAATCTCTTTCGGCGACCACGCCTCGTTGGACCCGGAGCAATGCGCGAACTATTTTAGCCGACAGTTCACACTGCATCCTCCGGCGGACAAAGCAAGCGTGGAGCGACCAGAAAGCTGCACAAACTGCCAACACCCAGAGCGCCTCTTGTTTTCACCAGCGTCGAAGGGATGGTTGCCATCGGGAAGGCGAAAGCCTCCAAAGTCATAGGACCCGACGGAATTTGCGTGCTGATGCCGAAAAATTTGGGTCCTGCGGGAGTGTATTACTTAACCAAGGGCCTTAACCTGTCTGTGGCCACTCTAATCATTTAAGACATAAGGGGAGAATGGTCTCGCTGTTCAAACTGGGGAAACCGTCCAACAAAGGATTGTCTTCTCGTCCAATAACTCTCCCGGTAGAGGCCCTTCTACCCCTGCACTACACTAACCACCTAACCCCAGCGAGGCATCAGCTTGGGTTCCGTAAAGTGCTCAGTACAGTCGGTTCTTCACTGCAAGATGCCTAACCCTCTCCCCTAAAAAATCGTTGGCAAAATTATTTACCATTTGGTCGAAGGTCAGACTTTAGCTGGGGTTTCAGGTCAATGGCGAATCAATTCCGAAGGTGGATAACCCAAAAATCCTCGGAGTTACATTCGATAGTCTTCTCTTCTTCTCGGCGCATACAACCGTAGGACACAGTGCACCCGAACCACATGACCCACCGCACCTCTTCGCGTGTCCCCAAAACCGCAGACAGCTAACGCCCTGTTCTCTTAGCTGAACCAGAACAGCGTTGATGGATGAGCCGACTCGAGTGGAGTTTGGTAGCCGCCACAACAACAACAACGGCAACATCTTCATTAGACCCAAATATCTTACCGCCCAGCCATTTCCTTGAGTTAGGAAACAGGAAATAGTCGCTGAGGGCTAAATCTGGCGATGAAGTAAGAGTTCGTAGCCCAATTGATGAATTTTTCCAATAGTGACTGACTCTTCAATTTATCCTCGTACATTGTATCCCTTTTTCGTGGGAGCCAAGGAAGACGGCGGCGCGTATAGCCAGTACTACACTCCCTGCCAATGTCAGGTAGGTTCAAAGTCAGCAACAATAATAACAACAACAAAGCGAACAACAACAACATTGCTACCCACAGCCGCGCCTTTGTCATCGTACGATCGAGCACGGCGTATGGAGGATGAATTGGAGGTTGGTTGGTTGGTGAGTCGGGTTGTGGCAGCACAAACTAGTTTCCCAGCACTTCACAATACAACAAAAACAACAACAACAAGCAACATAAATAACAACTTGAAAGGAGTTTTATTTAGACTTATGGTGAGTAATACACGTAGATGTACGAAACAAAAAAAAATGGGAAACCAGTTTGATCCTCTGCGCCACGATTGCATCACAATCAAGGCAAGGCGCGCTGCCGGCAAAGGAGCGGAGCTGCACGTGGCTGCCAACGTTGGCGATGAGTTGACGCAAAGCATTAATGTCCTTCTACCATAAAATCTTGCATTCTACACATACTTTGCAACACACAAACACACACACACACACGTACGCTAGCGATCGTTCGTTCGTCCGCTTGTGATCCCCAAATGTGCTGCCAAGGAGGATATGAATGACGTCGTGAGCAGCGTGTAATGGTCGGGGGTTTGGTAAGAGCCAATAACAGTCATTTGGTTAGTGATTTCTGTTTAGTTTTTTTGTTTTTTTGTACTTTAGTTGTTAACGTCTTTTTTATCGTTTTGTATTTTACTTTTTTCGATTTCAGATTTTTTCTTTGATTTTTCCCTGCTTTGCGGACTTTATTGAAATTATTTTTGTCCGTGATCCTTTGAACGTTTGAGCGCGTTGGCTTTTTGTATGCGTCGGTAGACTGTACTTGTTGCTTCTATGGCTTGTGTTATGCTGATGTGGCAGTGAATGTCGAAGGAGTAGGGTTATTGCAACACACATACATATACATAGCAGGTTGGCTGTGTGCTCTGTGAGGATCCTGTTTTTTGATATTTTGCTCGAACGTTTTATTTGAAAATTTTATTTGATGACTTGCAGGAGTATATGAAAAAACTGGTAGTGAACGGTAGGCTCTGTATCATTGCCGGCTTTGTGATTATAATTTTTTTTGTTTTTTTTTTTGTTTCTGCAGCGTATTTTTTATGAGCAGGAATAATGAGGAATACACAATTTAGGGGAAAAC
>NW_023458555.1:13523553-13525130 GCF_013731165.1 Rhagoletis pomonella | reverse complement strand
AAAAAAACGTTAAATTTTGATGGGTGCATTACAAGCTTGTCTTGTACTTGGCTGCGTGAGTGCCGAAATGTAAAAGATTCAGCAAAGTTTGGTAAGACTCTGTTGGCCAATTTTTTGTGAGCAGAAAAGGTTATACAAATGACATATGGCAAGGGTGAAGGGTGCAAGAGGTGGACAAAATGTGAGAAATATTTATTTAAATAAACTGAACTGTGAGCTAGATGCGTAAAGGTAAAAGGTCTGCTAAGTTTGTAAAGTCTTTTGATATAGTTTGGGATTAACACAAGGCTATATTCCTTTTAAAAAAAAGTCCATGGAGTTTATTTTCACCCACCGTCCGCAGATGAAGGGTTTACCTAGAGAGCTAATTCTAGTCTTAACTAGTGCTGGGCGATTACTGAGCCGGTGCTTTGCCGTTTCTTCTGCACCTGGTAGATTGCAGCTATGGCAGAAAGTATACTCCAGTAATAGTCTTGAAGCATAGGTTCCCAAGTTCCAGTGCTCTGTGAAAACGGAAGGTAGTCGAGAGAGTCCGGTTCAGTTTGATGGGAAATGCAGTGTGTTTCGCGCAGTAGGTGGCTTATTCAGACCCCGCTGGATTGTAGGTCTTTCTAAGCCGTCCGTTAAAATAGGTATTTCGAAGCGTTCAGTAAAAACAGCATCTTTCTACTCCTTCCATCATGGAAACGTTATACCGAAGTTTTTCTTGAATAAAGGCGAAAGACAGATGTAGTCAGATTTTCCACGAATGGTTGGGGCCATTGAGGAAATACAGGATACGTCCATGTCCGTACGTACGTCCTATTCACAGACTCAGGTCCCTGAACCTGAGAAAAAAAGATCAAAGGCAGCATATGACAAATGACATTCAACGCTTCTGTTGCACACGTTCTGATTGCTCCCGTTATCACAATGCAGGCTGACCTTTATACCCTTGCTATGTATGTATGTAGTTCGTCTCTACGGCTTTCTACCAAACTAGCGAACCATATGCGATAATTCCGCCGATTGCCGCCTTGTACATCCATAGTCTAAGATCAGGACGTAGATCCCACTTCTTGCCTAGCATTATCTTACAAAACATCTCGCAACCACCGAGCATCCCGTGCTCTTCTATAGAAACCGGAGCACCCCCCCAGCTAATAGCGTTAGTTGAGATTTCTGTGGGTGCAGACCATGGCGGCTTACCAGTCGTTTGTATGGAAAGACACAGGAAAACTATGCGCTAATGAACTGTAAAGGAAGTAAGGGCGCCAAAAAAATAGACAAGACACGTGCGATCTTGGACTTGATCTTTTGCTGTTTTAGGAAAACATCGGATAAATATAGGCGTCAAATTTGAAAACAATGAAGTTTTTGAAGCCTGAGCTGTCCCATCACGGCGCTGGGCGAGAGCTGAGTATTGGTCACACCATCCAGTCCCCTTTAGGCACTAAATACATTGTACATATCTATGTATATGATTTATGTACATACCATATTCCATTTTAAATCTTTATTTCTCATTCTTCAGAAGCAATTATATACTTCGTTTTCCCCTAAATTGTGTATTCCTCATTATTCCTGCTCATAAAAAA
>NW_023458555.1:13521909-13523453 GCF_013731165.1 Rhagoletis pomonella | reverse complement strand
TTTTTTATGAGCAGGAATAATGAGGAATACACAATTTAGGGGAAAACCAAGTATATAATTGCTTCTGCAGAATGAGAAATAAAGATTTAAAATGGAATATGGTGTGTACATAAATCATATACATACATACATACACAGATATGTACAATGTATTTAGTGTCTACAGTGGACGGTGTGACCAATAGCCAGCTCTCGCCCAGCGCCGAGATGGGACAGCTCAGGCTTCAAAAACTTCATTGTTTTCAAATAGGACGCCTATATTTATCCGGTATTTTGCTAAAAGATCAAAGGATTAAGGCCAAGATCGCACGCGTCTTGTCTGTTTGGGGCCCTTACTGAGTTTTCCTGTATCTTTCCATACAATTCGATCTGTAAGATAGCCAGACGACGACTGGTAAGCCGCCATGGTCTGCACCCACAGAAATCTCAACTAACGCTCGTAGCTGGGGGGTGCTCCGGTTTCTATAGAAGTGCACGGGATGCTCGGTGGTTGCGAGATGTTTTGTAAGATAATGCTAGGCAAGAAATGGGATCCACGTCCTGATCTTATACTATGGATGTACAAGGCGGCAATCGGCGCAATTATCGCATATGGTTCGCTGGTTTGGTAGAAAGCCGTAGAACTAGAACTACATACATAGCAAGGGTATAAAGGTCAGCGTGCATTGTGATAACGGGAGCAATCAGAACGTGTGCAACAGAACCGTTGAATGTCATTTCTCATATGCTGCCTTTGATCTTTTTTTCTCAGGTTCAGGGAACTGAGTCTGTGAAAAGGACGTACGTACGGACATGGACGTATCCTGTATTTCCTCAATGGCCCCAACCATTCGTGGAAAATCTGACTACATCTGTCTTTCGCCTTTATTCAAGAAAAACTTCGGTATAAAGTTTCCATAAAGGAAGGAGTAGAAAGATGCTGTTTTTACTGAACGCTTCGAAATACCTATTTTAACGGACGGCTTAAAAGGACTCTCTCGACTACCTTCCGGTTTCACAAAGCACTGGACCTTGGGAACCTATGCTTCAAGACTAGAACTGGAGTATACTTTCTGTCATAGCTGCAATCTACCAGGTTCAGAAGAAATGGCAAAGCACCGGCTCAGTAATCGCCCAGCACTAGTTAGGACTAGAATAAGCTCTCTTGGTAAAACCCTTCTTCTGCGGACGGTGGGTTAAAATAAACTCCATGAACTATTTTTCAAAAGGAATATAGCCTTGTGTTAATCCCAAACTACACCAAAAGACTTTACAAACTCACCAGACCTTTTACCTTTACATACCTAGCTCACAGTTCAGTTTATTTAAATAAATATTTCTCACATTTTGTCCACCTCTTGCACCCCTCACCCTTGCCATATGTCATTTGTATAACCTTTTCTGCTCACAAAAAATTGGCCAACAAGTCTTACCAAACTTTGCTGAATCTTTTACATTTCGGCACTCACGCAGCCAAGTACAAGACAAGCTTGTAATGAACCCATCAAAATTTAACGTTTTTTTTTCACTCGCTTTTGTTGCTGGTGTGACTTCAGGAATTTGTC
>NW_023458555.1:13520040-13521809 GCF_013731165.1 Rhagoletis pomonella | reverse complement strand
GTACAAGACAAGCTTGTAATGCACCCATCAAAATTTAACGTTTTTTTCACTCGCTTTTGTTGCTGGTGTGACTTCAGGAATTTGTCATTTTTATGAGTGTTGACGCTGGCCACATTCGTACCTACACAGATGGTGTGGTGCGGTTTCGCATATTAAGGCCAACCATTCATCGCCCAGATCCCATCAGAGCCAAGTTGCGAACGAGTAAATACATAACCATTGAGTAGTGGTTGACTGACGAGCTGTGTCTGACGGTCGCACCGTTGCAGTTGTATGAACTGAACTCCACATTTGTAGGTTCGAGAGGGGTAGCGAACGACTGCAGAATCGCACAATTTTACAAGAGATCCCACAGATACATACGTTTGCCGCTTTTCAAGTCTTCCGTACGTCGCGCATAAATACTACTTGCGCCCGTTTTGGCGCGTACGGCTGGCTGGGTTGCCTACGTGAGGTAAAGTGACGCATTATGGCGCAAAGAAATGGCCAGTCAGATATCGCGTTGTCTTGTTGTAATAATGACTTTGCTGTGTACCTTCTGCTGGGCTGGGTGTGTTGTGTGTGTGTGTGTCGGGTGCCTGGTGTTTTGTGCTATTGGGGAAGAAAGACAGGGGCGCTTGAACTCTTTCCACTGTATTTTTTGTTTTATTTTATTGTTCCACTGTTTTATTTTTTGTTACAGTTGCGCTGCGCCACCAAATGGAAAATCACAGTTACGCTTGCGCAGTCGCGCAGGCAAAAGAAAAGCAATAGCAAAGAAAAAAATCAACAAGAAATGAGAGAAAAACAATCACAAAAACAGAAAAATAAGGAAAACACTCACTCTCCAATCTCCAACGAACTGTTGCTTAGGCGTTTTGCCGGCCCGGGATGGGCGGCTGCTCATTTCGTTACGTATTATTAGGGATGCAAATTTTGGGGAGTAACATCGATACATCGATGTTTCGATGCATCGGACAAATGAACATCGATGCTAAAATACATCGCCACAAAATCATCGATATATCGATGGTTTCCGATGTTTCCAAATTTGTTAGGTTGTAGTCACATTGAAAGGAAAATTTAATACTTTTCAATTCATACTCATTGTAATTCAATTAGAAAAATACTTACATATGGATGTATTTCCCTGTATTTCTTTAATATTCCTTTGCCCTTCCTATAAATATAATAAAAATGCATGCCGTCGTAAGTTCGCCGAGCCTAAAGTTTCAAGCCCCAAATTCGTTGATATTTCAACGGGAACCCGGTCCCTTTTTAATGATTATGTACGCATTTTTAATATCGAAAGATAAGAGTATACACGGAATTTCTGAATTTTCCCCAAAAGAATAAGTAATAAAATTCATGGGCAGTCAAAAAATTTTAGGAGCATAATGGGTAAGTTGAATTCACTAAATCATCACACTAAAGTCGATGTTAAAACATCGCTGAAACTGGCATCGATGTATCGTCAATTTAGCGATTTTAGGAAATTGTAAACATCGATGGCAAACATCGAATTTTGAACCGATATTATCGATGTTTCAAAAATATCGATGCATCGTTTGCATCCCTACGTATTATGTGAATTCGAAAGAGGATGAGTTAAGAGCTGAACGCTGTGTGTGTGTGTGTCTAATAATGGATATACATACATACATACATACGTATATATCCAAACAAATATTTCACTTGTTGCGCTTGCAGTTGGGGGAAAAGTTGAATGCCCTCAAATGTCTGGCAGATAACGATGTCCAATCGAACGAAGAGAGTTTCCTTGTGATTTT
>NW_023458555.1:13518847-13519940 GCF_013731165.1 Rhagoletis pomonella | reverse complement strand
AAAATCACAAGGAAACTCTCTTCGTTCGATTGGACATCGTTATCTGCTAGACATTTGAGGGCATTCAACTTTTCCCCCAACTGCAAGCGCAACAAGTGAAATATTTGTTTGGATATATACGTATGTATGTATGTATGTATATCCATTATTAGACACACACACACACACGGCGTTCAGCTCTTAACTCATCCTCTTTCGAAATCACATAATACGTAACGAAATGAGCAGCCGCCCATCCCGGGCCGGCAAAACGCCTAAGCAACAGTTCGTTGGAGATTGGAGAGTGAGTGTTTTCCTTATTTTTCTGTTTTTTTTGTGATTGTTTTTCTCTCATTTATTGTTGGTTTTTTCTTTGCTATTGCTTTTCTTTCTTCGCTATTGCTTTTCTTTCGCCTGCGCGACTGCGCAAGCGTAACTGTGATTTTCCATTTGGTGGCGCAGCGCAACTGCCATCACCACATCATGTAACTACCAACTCAAACAACAAAAAAAAAATACAGTGAAAAGAGTTCAAGCGCCCCTGTCTTTCTTCCCCAATAGCACAAAACACCAGGCACCCGACACACACACACACAACACACCCAGCCCAGCAGAAGGTACACAGCAAAGTCATCATTACAACAAGACAACGCGATATCTGACTGCCTTTTTCTTTGCGCCATAATGCGTCACTTTACCTCACGTAGACAACCCAGCCAGCCGTACGCGCCAAAACGGGCGCAAGTAGTATTTATGCGCGACGTACGGAAGACTTGAAAAGCGGCAAACGTATCTGTGGGATCTCTTTTAAAATTGTGCGATTCTGCAGTCGTTCGCTACCCTTCTCGAACCTGCAAATGTCGAGTTCAGTTCATACAACTGCAACGGTGCGACCGTCAGACACAGCTCGTCAGTCAACCACTACTCAATGGTTATGTATTTACTCGTTCGCAACTTGGCTCTGATGGGATCTGGGCGATGAATGGTTGGTTGGCCTTAATATGCGAAACCGCACCGCACCATCTGTGTAGGTACGAAATGTGGCCAGCGTCAACACTCATAAAAATGACAAATTCCTGAAGTCACACCAGCAACAAAAGCGAGTGAAAAAAAA
>NW_023458555.1:13497923-13518747 GCF_013731165.1 Rhagoletis pomonella | reverse complement strand
GCAGATAACGATGTCCAATCGAACGAAGAGAGTTTCCTTGTGATTTTTCAAAGGAAAAATGACTTGGCTACAAAAGTGCAACAACAAGTTTTTTCACTCTATTCGTGATAAATAATGTTAGCTTGAAAGGCTACCTGCGCAGAGTAAATCCTGTTCACAGCAATTGAATTTGGGGCAGTGGAGGGTGGGAGTGAAGGGAGAAACTACCGGCCAGCAAGCAAAGGAAGAAACAGGAATTTTTAGTGCAACGAAAGGGTTACTTATAAACTTCGCCTGCCTGCAATCCTCAGGGCAAGAGATAATAATTTAAAATGAAGAGAAATTTGTTGTAGCGTGAGAAACAGATTCACCTTTTTCTTTTTCTTCATTATTTCACAATATCGACATGCAAAGACCATATAAATCCTACTAAAACTAGAAATGTGAAAGTTTGTGTCAGAGTGAGTGAGTGAGTGAGTAGATTACATACAGGATATTTTTTTAAATGAAAATTAATTTATTAATAAGATAAATAAAATACTACAAGAGCGCAGATGTCAAACGAAAGGCCCAGCCAGCAAGAAAACGTACATTTTACGAACATTATGTTTTACGAGGGATTCTCGTATCGCCAAAAAGTTAGAGAAAAGATCGTAAACGATAAAACAAAAAAATATAATAGAAAGGGGCTTGTAGTAATTTGTCACCACAAGAAAAAATTTTAGTTTTGTTGACAATTTTTCTTCAATCACAATATTTTATAAGTATGTAAGTAGTTTGTTAAATATTCAATTTAAGAAAGTTATTAAGTATGTATGTGACTTATTGGCAGACTGGTGCAAACGCAAAGGGCGATCTACCAAGAAGCCCATTTAAGGAAAAGCATGAATTTATGGAATATGAAAAAGACCTTGGGAGTTCAAGTGTAAAACAACAATTATTGTTAACTAAAAACATAAATTAATCATAATAAAATAATTTTTATTGCATTCTTTAAACACTTTATAGGTTTCTGAACTCGAAGCTATAAATATTTTAAATGTAGATAAATATTTAAGAACGTGCTGGCGGAAAATTATTACAGATGAGGTAGCAGAACTTTTCTCGTGGAAGGGAACTGGTACCAAAAGCAGCGCTATTGGTTTGGCAACGACTGCGGCAATAAGAAGTACGGATAATAATATTATTTATTACCACTTTTTACTTAATTAAATTTTCCGATTTCCAATGGAGTTTAATCCTTCACTTTATTTTCTTAGGTGCTTGTCGTCAAAAATTTAACTCCGACGAAGAAGTTTTTATTTCTGTTTCAAAGAAGCACTTCCAATATGCACACGACCGGCAAAAAAAATTGCCAGCCTATCGGCAAAAAAGATAAAAAATAAATTCAGCTACATTATAATATATATTAAACCCCTCTTATTTAATTGTTAATTTGTTAATAGATAGTTTGTTAATATTTATTTATCTGAAAATATCTTCACATATACAGTGCGGGGAAAAAATATTGGCACAGAGAATTTTTCGCCATGAATCCAAAGATTTTTATTCTGATTTCTTCTCTAATTGTTTTTTATAAAAATATAGCTAGTATGAAGTTCTACTTTCAAATCAGATTTTTTAGAAAAATTCTAAGTATGCAGTTTTATAGCCCATTTAATTTTAGTATAATAAAGTGCACGCTTGAATAGCTAGAAAACCTCTTTGTTTTTTGGAAATTTTTTATACGCAGTTTCTTCCATACAAGAAAAAAATGTCGCACATAATTTGCATGGAAGAAACTGCGTAAAAAAATTGCCAAAAATCAACGCGATTTTCTGGCAACTTCAAGCTTGCACTATGTTATACTAAAACATAATGGGATATAAAACTGCATACTTAGAATTTTTCTCAAAAATCTGATTTGAAAGTAGGTCTTCATACTAACTATATTTAAAAAAAAAAATGTGCGAAAAGAAATTCAAGTAAAAAACTTTGCATACATTGCGAAAAATTCTCTGTGCCAATACTTTGATCCGGCACTATAAATATTTATTAATTATAATTCCATTCAATAAAATAACTACAATAATTTGAATTTATTAATTGCCTTTATTTTTAGCATTCAAAAACAGTAGATAAAGCAGTGTAAAAAAACGCTTTTTTAACGAAAATTAATCGTTTACGAGACTCGTTTACAATTAAAAAACGGACGTAAAAATATTCGCATACGAATGCTTTTTCGATCCGTTTACTTCTGCTCGTAGGCGATGCACAATTTAAAGCGAAAATGTGTTCGAAAAAGAGTCGTAAACGGCTATCATATACGATTTTTAATCCGGTTTTTCTTCGAGAAAATATCCAATTACGAGCTTGTTTACGATGATTTTGTTGGCTGGGGGGGTTCCAAAAGATTTATTTCGAAAACATTTTTGAGATCGATTAATTAATAAGTTAAAAAACACATTGCAACATACAAAAAAAGGTCATGAAATACACCCGAAACAAAACCTAGTGTAGGTTGTAGGTATGGTCGAGTACAACATGAAAATAGGTCCCGTATAGTTCCTGAACCCTCAATTTTTTTATACAAAAAAAAAACGATATTTTCGTACTTGATGCTCTTATCTATTAATTGCTTGACTATTTTCCATCCGATTTTAAAATTCGAACAAGTTTTGAGAAGGGGATTTATAGACCTTTAAAACGATGTACCTATAACAATATATTGTGAGACTTATCTAGTTGGGAGTTTTCATCGGTTAAATTTTAATGAGCCCCTATTTTTCTTCATTTTTTGAACTTTGATCATCGCTAATTTCAAAAATGGCTATGAAAGTTGCCAAATGTGTGGTATGTATCCAAACCGACATTTATTTTCCGAATAAATTGATACCTCATCCAATTCAATTGCATAAAAATTGCCGAAGTTAAGCAATTTAAGCAAAATGACGGCCTTGAGTTTATAAGTTTGTATGTACCGAACGTGCAGATTTTTTGACCAAAATTGATATATACAATGGCTCTTAAGCAAAAAACATTGGTTTTCATAAAATTTTTGGAAAATGGCAGTGGCACTGCCCACATTCATATATCATACATATATGCGTATCTCAAAAACTACTTGACCGATCTCGACCAAATGGGCACAATTAGGGTTGCCAGACGTATCCCATTTGGGAGGGGGTGGGGGGGTATGCCACATTTGTAGTCTCGATATCCCTCCTGAAAAAGCTGCATCGCTCGTGCAAGTAAATTCCCAGTTTAGTCGACGTAATAAATAGTTCATCCTGCAATTTCCTGTCAGGATTCCGGTAACAATTCTTAAGTTAACTTAATAAGAATAATTGTTCTTGAATAAGCTCATACATTCCTTAAATTGTTTTAGGTTATATGTTCCTGTGAGTGCTTTGGACTGCTCTAGACCTGGTAGATTATCCCGGTAGCGATTTCTTTGAGCCTCTTCCTCTAACCGGACCAGGGCAGAGAGTGCTCCGTTTCCTTAGCCGCAGCAGGGCTCCGACCGATGAAAGGGGTTGATGCTCCTTACTTCGCAAGTGTTTTGGTAATCTCGTTGTCTTTAATACCAATGTGTCCCGGAATCCAAGGAACCCAATCTCGATTGGTCAGACCAAGAATACTCAGCTAGTGGATGCACTCTATCACCAGTTTAGATGTTACCTGATGACATCTACGGGCCTTGAGAGCCGCTTGGCTGTCAATCAAGATCGCGATGTTCTGATTCCAGTAGTTTCGCTTGATATTAAAGTCTTCCGCGCATCTTTCTATGGGGGCATTGGCTAGTTAGTGATAAAAATTCGTGTAGCTCCGTTTCTGTAGAATTTCCTCTCATATACATATGTAGGATGTGGACTGGGCGGTAAATCTGGTGTGATATACATAATGCCGGACGTATAGTTCCATTAAACATTCAATCATCTTCAGTTGAAAACACAACTGGCTGATGTGCCTGTAACTTTTGGATGAATTTCCCGCTGAGTGTTTAAATACCTCTTTTGTTTACCGGCAGCGCTTGGACATGTGAGTTTTCAGGGCCTGGATTTCTCGGAAATTAAATTCGAAAATAAAAATATTTTGCCAAGTTGATATTTAGTACTCGGCCATGCATATAAATATGTATGTATGTACACACCTTTTTCGCATTGACTGTATCAACTTCTACATAAAATTCAAGCACTGAATGGATTTCTTTGTTGTAAGGAAGAACTTAAAAATCATTTGGCTCCCCTTTCAACGGATAAATAATTTCAATGTACAGACTACAAATATACATAGTATGTTCGTGTGAACTCCACCGATGTTGACAAAAATGTATTCGAGTTTATTTGCTTTTCGCGATAGTCGCGCTATCAGAGTACGACAATTCCTTGAAAATCCTCTTAGTATGCCGCTAAAGCGACAAGCAAACGCGACGGATCAGAGATCAGGCACATGCGTACGACCATACAAATGAAGATCCCATCAGCAGAAATATGAAAATCACATACTCAGATGTACATAGGCGAACTCACATTCATGTAGATGTAGAAGTACATACATATGTATATAAATACTTATGTACATATGTACATATATACCACTGCAAATGGCAAATCAGCTAACGAAGGAGCAAGTCAGGCAACAATTTCGGCAGGAAGACAGCGAAGCAAATTGAAAACTTTCAACAAAAAGGGGATACGCTGAGCAAAAAGGAATCTGACGATGGAATGCACCAGCCACGCCGCGACCAGCAAAGAGTTAGGGTGCGCGAAGTCAAGCCATGTCATCCAGTTGAAGTGTATTTAGACGGCAAAGAAAATTCAAAGTAAATGACAGAGCAAGAAATCTGGTTGCCCTGGACTGAAGTTCCAATTCAAAAGCAGGAATGGAGAAAATGCTCAAAGCAGCCAGCCACCAACTGGTTGTGCCAGCAAAAGGCAATAAAGCAACAGCGTGGAGGCGATAAGGCGAACAACGGTGCGCGCGATGATCAGAGAGAAGGGGGGGGGGCAGGCGAGCAGGGCAGGAAATCAACACAGCAAGTGATGGTAGCCCGGGCGCAAAGGCTGCGGCAATGTTTACATTTCCACACACCAACACCAACACCAACACCAACACAAACGCCAACATCAATGGCAACAATGGCAACAGCAAACAGGCTCAAGTTTTAAGGCAAAACAACTGTACCCATGTGTGTTGTGTTGCATGTGGCATGCCTTGGCGCGCCTGTTTCGAGTTGGCCTCCTGCCATCACAGCCAGCGATCATGGCACAGCGCATTACTCCTTTCTGTTCTGTTGGTGGCCCCTGCCGGTTGCCTGTTGTCGGCTGATAGCTGATGGAACATGGCGCACTCAAATGGATTGCATTGCATTTACTGCAACGAAAACAACAATAATAATAACAACAACAACGAAAGTAATGTGCTACATGCAACATAAGCGTATGCACTTGCATCATTCGCGCGCACCAGTCATGGAGCCATCGAAATAGCCAGCCAGTAGGCAAGCAGGAGTCAACAACAGACGAAAAGAAAATCCACATTGCCCACAAGGAAAGCCACAAAGACAGCGCGATAAAGGAAAGTCTGTGTGGCAAGCAGCAGAGGCAGCGAGCGCACCACCACCGGAAAAGTGAATGACCAAAATAAATAAAAAGTCAACAAACAACCCAGCAATTTGAAAGGAATGAGAAGGCAATGCGAAGGCGAGTGTGCACAGCTAAGGAGGCGAGGTGCCGGCCGGTGTAAGTAGTCAGTGTAAACAAACGAAAGGATTGGATCGCCGCAGTGCTGTGCTGTGCTGTGCCGTGCCGTGCCGTCAAGGGATACATACATGCATGCACATGCAGCAGGCGTCGCTGCTGCCGAGGTGAATGCAGTTCGTTGAACTTCATGCCAAGTGCAGTGCAGTGCAGTGCAGTGCCGTGCTGTGTGTGAGTGACTTTGTGTTTGCTTTCCTGTGTTTGGAGGATGTGAGAGCTCTGTATTGAGCAGCTAGTTGTGAGATGCAACGCCAAATGCAGCACAGCAATTTGTGATCTTGGCGTGCATTGCAGCAACTGTAACCAAATGCAATATATAGAAATGCATATAAAGTAATTATGTGTGCGTGTATGTGTGTAAAAAAATGCGTGGAGTCAGTGCGAATACAAAAGGAGTTCACTGCGCTGGATACCTACATATATGTACAGTGTGGATCGATTTTCAATGACTTGTATGCAGTTATGTTAGCATATGAATGTGCATTTCCCTATGTTTTTTTTTATCCAGATACAAGAAATATCCCCCTTATAATTAGATATACCATTTTTCTTGTGTGATGAAGGTGGGTGTTTTGAAATCCGTGATCCTCTACGGCTCTGAAAATGAGGTTGATTCTTCCAATGTGGGTTCATACTATCGATCAAACGAATCTCTCTGCAGGATTTATTGACCTACGGCCGGTTCCGAGTTTTTACCTGTGGTGGAAGACACAGTTTTTGTGGTGATTGGCCTATCGTTCTACTGGTAGAGGAGTCTACATTAGCAGTTTCTGGCTGCACCGTTGCATCAAGGTTACGTATGCTCACGTGACCCAGCCCCCTAACCGAATACCAGGAAATACTAGACTTCCACATATATGTACCTACATATTTACAAATACTATCAAATTAACTTTAAAGCCCTCCGCAACATTGAAGACTTAATCGACAGGCCTCACTGAAAGGTTGACTTCAACATAACCCCACTCTTAACTGGTCGTGGCTGTTTTCGCCATTATTTGCATCGCTTTAAACTCGAATAGGATAGACCGAAAGAACAAAGTGCGACTTAAACCGATTCGACGAAAATAAAAACCCAAAAGGTCGACGCTAGTAATTTATGCATCCCTTTTCGCTACTAAAGTGGACTATTAGTGGGCCTACACCCATGTAGCCAAAAATCTGATTTTTTAGAATTTTTATTGCTAATACCAAAAATATAGCTCATTATGCTACAAAAACAACTGTAATCATAACTAAATATGCCAGCAGCCACGTCCATCCAATCTATCGCATTGAGTATCCTGTTGAATTAACACTGCATCTATACTGGTAATGAATGATCGTTCATTTATCAACCATATAAACCAACGCATTAGCTACGAGTATCATGGAAAAAAAGTATTTCTTAAAAAGTAACACACAATTTTTGACTCATGAATATTTGCACAAGTGGTTACAAAAATCTTAAAAAAAAAATAATTGAAGGAATATTGACACAAGACATTATTGAAATGCAAATAAGTTCTTATGCGAGTATAACATAAGACACTAGGGTGGTCCACAAACAGTAAAGTCGGAATTGTAATGCTCTCACGCCCTAGGATTGTTCTATATCGAAAAAAAGTATACCCTATTTTTTTTTATTTTGAAATGAAAAATATATTTAGAGGTCGCTCAAAGCGCTTAAAGTTTTCCATGTATTTTTATATAAAAAAAAAAAAAAACTTTTCGTAGAAATGGTATAGAATTCTTGAAAATCAATATTTTTCGATCGATTTCAATCTCTAGTTATCTTCAGGGACTTTCAGTAATAATACCCAATTGTTTATTTAACCATTTATTAATACTAACGATTTTTTATTGGTCCCCCATTGCATTTTTTTGGAGTTTTTGTGGGTTTTAGGCGGATCTATAAATTATGGTTGCGATGAAAAAATGGTTAAATAAACATTTGGGTATTATTACTGGGAATATCCTGCAAATAAACAGAGTTTTCCAATAGGAAAATATTGATTTTTAAAAATTCTTTGGGCGCTTTGAGCGACCCTTTAAATATTTTTTGATTTCAAAATAAAAATATAGGGGTATACTTTTTTCGATATAGAGCAATCCTAGGCGAAAGCATTACAATTCCGATTTTGCCTTTTCACATGCGTTTTCGGACCACCCTATTATACACACATACTTATGCATGTACATATGTAGATATGTACATGTACGTTTGCTCTTCATATGGGGCCCAAGTAATGAATGAGAAACCTTAAATTGAAATAAATTGAAGAGAATTGTAAATAATGTAAGCAAACATTAATTTTTTTTTTTTTACCCAGAAACCTTCAGAGTGCCATAAGGATGTATCTATGCAGTCCTGAAATGGCACGACATTAATATGGCAAATAAAGCAAATAAATAAAGAAACCAGTTGATTGCGGTGAAGCAACAGTTTAAACAAGAAAAAAATACCAGAAAACTAAAAAATACTTAAATAACAATTGGATACTGAAATTTCAGAAGAAGTTTTGGAGATTGTAGAGCAGTTAGGGGGGGAAACTGAGTTATTTACCATTATTCTTTTATTTGTATACTGATATACAAACCCTGCGAGGAAGGGTTAAACTATGAATACAATTGGTGTGCTATAACTGGTTGCGGACCGACGAATGTCTGGCCTAAGCCAACTCTGGCCAAGAGGTGAGATATCTCATTACCAGGTACTCCCGAGTGACCTGACACCCAGAGTAAAATACTGAGCTCGTTTGGAAGTAGTTAGAGGACTGGCCAATGCCTTAAGTGCAGCTTGGCTGTTACTGCAGACACCTAAACTCCTTCCTCTCCACCTATTTTCCACCAACAAGTCCATGGATTTTGGGATTGTAAATACAATAGCCTCGAAAAACGAAGCATATTTTCCAAGAGAAAAGAGTGGATATCTTTGCATTTATTGTCCTCTGGAGCCTTATCTCTTTCCGTATAAGTTTTAACAGTCTTTCACAGAATCCTTGAGAGGGATGGACCGCAGATATATACGAAAAATCTCCATTAAATCTATACTTTAAGAGTACCATAAGCCCTTGAGGCTATCCACAGGGTACGTGGCCTTGTTATTTGCCTCTAATTATTTCAAAGGTATAGGATGATATCTCTATATTTATTGACAATATGGTGCCGAAAAAAGCTGAATGCTCTGTTGATTAGAAGATCTTTCCGTAGTAGCTTCGAACCGAGGAAGTGTTCTAGCCATAGTATGAAACTTTACCAGAGCAAACGCTCCTTATTACGAGATTTCCGACAGGGTTTGAGCGAATGCTTTGAATTTAACTAACTGAAGCAGCGATCAGTTGTTGAAACTTCGAAACGATTGAGTGAGTGATGGAGAGGGGTTGGGCATATAGGTAAGTACGCATGCATGAGGACCCCGACTGCTTCTTATTGACATGCCATCACTTTAGGGGTTGTTCCTTTCTTTGTTTACTTGGATTGCAAGGGAATTTTTGCTACAGTTTGCTTTTTTTCCTTTTAATGTTTATTTTTTATACTCATCCAATTTGTATCGTTCAATGCTTTTATTTTAATTTTATTGAAGGTATCTGATCTTATACATTGTATACTTCTTTTCAATTTGCTCTATTTGTTGGGTCTGCTCCTTTAATTGAAGTATAATAAATTCATTTCGAACGATTAGCAATTTATCACTTTCTGGTTCACTTCACAGAGCCGCTGCCAGCTACATAAATATTCAAAGCAGGGGTTGGAACGATCAATGTGAAAAATTAACATTTTAAAAATCCAATCAAGATGCATAAGCATAAATAACTACATACTGGGTATACGAGATTGGTACGAGTATCTTGATACGTTGAAGAGTGAAGTGAAGTGAACAAAGACGACCACCACCACCACTTAAGGAGTGGAACATTAATAAAAATTGATCACAATGCACAAGGCTTTTGTGAAAAGAGGGGAGTGTATGAACGTGGGATAATGTGTAGGATTTTTGCTTTTCACTTATCCTTATCGCCATTCTGTTCTGTTCCTTAATCAACAATTGTGTACAATTGAATCCTTGACAGCGTGCCGCCGCCAGCGCTAATCAACGCAAATTAAGTACATTTTTTTTTTTAACTAAAAATCGAATTCGCTACCAGCACTTTCAGGTCTTGGTAAGGCAACGCCATCGAAATGCTGTTAATGATTTTAAATTAATGCCACTCGTGTCCTTTTGATTGCTGCTTGCATTTATTTTTTGTAATTTAACTACAAAAGTTGCATGCCGCCTATTGCTGCGCCGCATCAGTGGTAGCTTCTATTTACCCCCCGTTTGCAGGCCATGCGCATGCGCAGCATCAAACGTCAATTAAATGCTATGTAATCTATTTTTATATTTGGCGTGGGGGTTGCTACTGTTCCAGAAAACTACCCCCGCTGACATAAAGCGTTCCCAGGCGTACTTATTTTGCGCGTTGCTGCTACTTTTACATTCCCTCCGCTGCTACTTTTTGTATACCCTCAATGAACATGAAATGCTACTTACTACACTGTGCGACAATTTTATCACAGTTTAAACCAGCCTAGACTTTTTTTTAAGTAAATATTGCGATATGGCTGTCAAAAGAAAGCCGAAAAAATTTTTGTGGAGGTTGCCACATATTTGAAAATTTTAATTTAATTTAATTTAATTGATAAACGATTTTATTAAATTTATTAGAAATAAATGGGGTGCCTAGGTCTCAATGTATAATTTTCACAACTGTTATTGCCAATGACAAAGTTGAAGCGCCGGACCGTACGCTAAAGAACGTACATTCCAATTTCGGTGACCGTTCTTGAAAATTCCTCGTACTGCGAGTATGAAACTTATAAAAGCCACAGACAAAGAGCGCAGATGAATTTATTTTATCCTTGAAACTTTGAAAGAACGTTTTCCATACGAAATTCTTTTGAGGTTAACGATTATTTTTAGTTGTTGTGCGTCGAATTTATGCTTCGTTTATTTTATGTAATCGATTTACTGTTGTGTTTTTTTTTTAATTACTATAGTATTCGCAGACATTAAAATGTCTGATAAAAAATCATTAAAAATAGATTGCAAACAAGTATGACACAAAATCGCTAATTTAATGCTCCTTAGTTTGGAAAGTGATATCCTTCGCGCTGTGAGTTCCGGTGATCTCATTAATACATTTGTTAATTAAAAATCGCGAAAACATTTCTCTAAGTTAAGAAAGTTAAAAGTACTTTTAAGTAAGCAGAATTATAAATTTGTAATAAACATATTAAAATAATCATTATCTATGTGAATCCTTTTTCAAAGATATAAAAAAGTAAAAAAATTTTGAGGGCCCCACCAACTATTGGCCCCAGGGCTTCAAAATTCTTGATCCGGTCCTGGTCTTAATGAATTGCAGATTCAGATTCCTCGTAGTGGTTGAAATCAATTTAATCGTTTCGAATGCTGCTCTACGGCCGCCAACTTCAAAAAACAAAAAAATCCCTTAGCACTGAATAACAACAATAACCTACAACTTTTGTATATGGCAACACCAATTTTATAGCAGTTTGGCCCAACAAATAGTAGTTTGGTGTAAAAGGCACCAAACTATCGCTTTACGAGTTTGCTGCAACAACAATTGCTTGCATTTTGCCAAACATAATGTCTGCATAAGACCGACTTTATACGTTAAAGTAAATTTTTCCTCTGTTCATGAAAGGTATGAAGCCATAGCCGACATAGCCGAAGACAGCGCTGCCCTTACTTATTTAATTTTCGCTCCGAACATTTAATTCATACAATTTCGGTGTACACATCCTTTGCGATCGCATTACATTATTCTTAATTTGTGTTGTAGATTTTTTCAGCTACTACACTATTTATGTAGTAGCTCACCCTTCGTCAAACTTCATTCCAACGCTTGCTTGGCACATCCTTGCTGTCATGCTATTTTTGTTACACAACGCTTGGCATGAGTCCTCAGCGTCGTGGCGCGTTGTTGTTGCCCTTTTGCCTTTAAATGCGCTAAATTTAGACAGCATTACACACAAATTACTTTAACACCCGAGCGCTAGAAGCACAACTACAAATATCCTAACTACATGCTTACTTTGTATTAAATTTCTCAGCCTGTGGCAAATCGTTTGATCCTCTCGTTCGACGTCAAAAATCAATACTTACTTCACTTTCGGTATTGAATTTCGCTTGTCTCGGAGGTGTGTTTTGTTTTTACTCTTTATTTACTTTATTTTCAGAAAATAGGAATCCTTTTAGGGGTTGCATAATTATTCAACGCAAACAAATCACAACAGCCAGCAAGAAAAAATTTTGAAGGAGGGGGAAAACAACTCACTATCAACAAGTAACAATTTGCTGGCAAGCGATCCTTTCAAATGCGCCCCTCCGAGCAACGAATCGTTAATTACTTTTCACTTTAACCTTTCACCTACTGTACACCAACTACATACTCTTATATATATATACATACATACATATATGCTCGTTCATTAAAGACCTGCGCGCTGTCAACATAACTAATTCCTTAAGTTCATTGCTCCTCATCGCCAACACCTTCGTTTCCTTTAAATAGTTTCCAATACATACTTACATATACATACATATATGTATTTTATTTTCTCTTCGAATTCTTCTATGCCTTGGCACTTGTTCGCCTGTTTGCCTTCCAGGAAAACACGTGCACATCGTCAACTTCAACTTCGATATTTTAATCTATACTACAATTTGTTACTCAACTTATCTATTTCTATTTCCATTTCCATTTCTTTGGTTTGCTCTCCAATTTCATGGTAGCAACGATGAGTGGTTGCCTTTGTGTTTAGCGTTGCTATCCTGGCTTGATTCTAAAACAGGATTTGTAAACAATATCTATTGATGATGCTACATGTGTATCTAACAACATACAGTACGTACGTATATATGTATGTATGTACATTTGTACTTTTCTAATCAATATCTACTATCTATAGCTCAGCATGACTTCTCACCTCTTCGTTTGCTTTGTCTGCTTTGATTCCTTATTCTTTCTGCTTCACTGACGATCATCAAAAATTGTGTTGTACTTTCTTGACTTTCTAATTCCTTTCATTTGGCTTTTTTTTCATAGAAATAATTCCTGATTGGAAGCTAGAACATAGTCCTCAACTAACTTACTACTATGTAGTTGGCTTTGCAGCTCAACTAGTTCATATACTATCCCTATTTTAAATTGATGATCGACCAACAAATGGTGTCATTCGCGAGATCCTGGTTCCAATTCAGGGGCTTCACTGTGAACGCCGACAAAAGCCCAAAAGACCTGGCTTCACTTTTTAGCCCTAGTCCTATGTACACATATTTGAGAACTGAAACTGAACGTCTTCCCGAAAGCTTTAGGAGCCCAGGCTAAACAGTATCAGCGTAGCTACTTAATTGAAAGCTACTCCTAATATTCCCGGATCTATGTACGTTGAACAATGTTCTATATTTTTATTCCCCTGGCCCTGGCCGGATCTAAACCCACATTCAACTCAAAATACATATATAGCTATACTCGTATGTATGTATACCACCACCAGTGCATAGTAAATTTTCAGTTTGCTCTTGGTCTCGCATCTTTCCTAATGATCTTGGAATTCTTTGTCTGCCTGTGGCATTTGACTTTTGCGCCTGAGCTATTAGATTCTGAGGATCGCTGGCAGCGCGAGCTACATACAGCTACATATCGTAAGAATTTGATGCTATTATTTTCCTATTCCCTTTTCCACTACATTTTTCTACTATAGGAGCACTTATGTGTATGTTTCTAGTTCCTTTCCTGGTTGTACGTAGCTGCTGTTTTCTTCTATTGCTTAATTGCCGTTCATTGAACTCCACCGTGGAGTGGTTGAAGCAATGCTGTTGATGATGATTCTCTGTTGATGATTTGACTTTTCCTGTTGTTGTTTCTGTTTTGGTGTTGATGTTGATGATCTTTTGCGCGCGTGTTGCTCTCGCTCCCTGGGATGCTGTGAAAATCGGCTTAAGCGTACATTTATTTGTTTTTGTCAATATGCATTGTGGTGCGTGTGACCCGCACGCATTTCTACATCCTCGTTCGGTATGCCTGTGAAATAGTAAATATGTATATCAGCTGAGTTGGTAAGATCGAGCGGACATTGAACTATCGGTATTTCCTTTTGAGTTTCGCTTGGGGTGCATAGTTTTGATTTATTTGTTAGGATCATTACTAGATGCCATTGCAATTTTGCTGCTTCCTATGTACATACCTTTGTTAATTGGATTAAAGTTTGGGCTTTTTGTGTGGCATGCTGAAGTAGTTGATTGTTTGGACCATAACAAATTAAGTTTTAGAAAAAATTAGCTTTGATGAGTAAAAGATGGATGGATCAATTCGACATTGACCACTGATGGTTGCATCGCCAGTAGTTGTAGATTTCTGGCCGCTGGTGCTTCACTGTTTAGTAGTTAGGTAAAATAAGATTCTATTTGAAGCGTACAGAGTTTTTTCTGGGCGAGTTTGAGAAAACTGTCATATGAAAGCCATATTGATCTAAAATAAATCTCTATTTTTTAACCTTCCTTCTAGGGGTGGGACTCTGCGTTTGGATATTCGTGTACACGGACGAAGTCCTAAAAGTACGGCTATCCGGTTAAGATCCGTTCGTTTTATTATCTAAACAGTATTTGAATTGATTCGTAAAATTTTCCTCACTTTTGCTGAATCTGCCGAGTTGCAAAATAACAAAGTGCGATAAAAACCAACGAATTCCAAATTCTAGTAAAAATTAATTTGTATTTTTTCTCTCTAATATTAGGATTTTTTAAGGATGTTGAAATTTCAGGTATATTATTATTTTGAAAATTATTTAAGAAATTCAGTGCAATGTAGAATAGCACTATGGATACCAAATGAATGAGAAAATTTTGTAGAATTAAAAAAAAAAAAATATTTTTTTTTTGCTTCACAAGGACCAATATCTAGGTTCAATACCATTTTAATTATTATTTTTTATCCTAAACTAAAAGAGTTATAAGGACGAAACTTGAGTATATGGTCGTGTATATGTATGTTGGCCCTTAACGTTTAGTTTTGTCAAAAATAAATATAGGCAATTTTCAAGGATATTCAAGGATAAAATTGTAAAAGGGCATTTTTAATACTATTCGCCCTTAAGTCTCAAAAAAGTTAATCTTTTCCAATTCTACAGAATTTTCTCTTTAACCTTTTGCCCATAGTGTTATTTTACATGACGCTGAATTTTTTAAATATATATTTTTTTGAATGTTTGCGAATATATTAATTTTTTGGTGTGAAAATTTGATAGGCGCACGATGTAATAGAACACTTCATTAATACACAAACAACTGTTATTTATTTTTATCAGGATATCCGAATATCAACACACTACGCAGGTATACGGATATTCTGACTTTTTATTCAGATATTCAGATATTCAAATATCCGTATTATACGGATAGTCAAAAAATCTCTTCTTCCAGCGTTAACTAAATATTAGGCAGTCATACTTACTATTTCGATATGCAACGCAAACAACAGTCCACATTGCGGTGACTTAGGCAATGAAATCATATTCAATGGAAAGCTTGGACGCGATCTGTATCTTGGAAGATCATCATCGTTATCATGAACAACCCCTACAGAGTCTTTACTTGCGACCAATAGCATAAAGCCTCCTAAAAGAATTTTGGCGAATGGTTTTAAATCTGGGTAGTTCAGGTTTCGAAGACTCAACTGTTGGGGAATTCCTGCTAGGTAATTGTGTATTTTGTTTGAGTTCGTCTACATTTTGGCCCAAGAATTTCAACATCCGGATTCAACTCGTATATTCAACTAAGTTTTGGTAAGCCTTTTGGTTCTGTCGTATGGTCCTTGCAATACATAGAGTAGCAGACTGGATAATGGGCAAAAGGAGTCTGCAGCGACAGCGAAGCAGCTCTTAGGACCATTGAAGCCGCTCGTAACTCTTCAAAAAGAACTGGCTTGAACTCATGTGGGTAGTGGGGAAATATTGGAGTCCACGCCAACGAACTGGATACTAGATTGTTGGACTTTGGTTTTTAGGATCGTCTAATAATACCGGATCCAAAGCATATCGGAAATTGTTGCGTACATCAGAGATCCCACGAAAGAGGTCCATGAGAATCGTCGGTCAATATTGACGCCTGCAAAATAACCAAGTGTTTCCTCAAAGGACAGACAGGGTGGTGGCGAAATATCTTTGCCGTAGAGAAGTGCTGAGTTACAGGAACTCATAGGACGGATTTCAGAAGTACATAAAACCATGGAGACTACATATAGTTACCATAGGTATTATCAACGGCACATTGTGTGCATCCATATTTTTTTCTAGGATATGGATAGTAAAGAGCATTTTCTCTTCAGTTGTCCGGCATGCGCTAGACTGAGATGGAGCATCTTGAAGTCAGACGTATTGAGAATAGACAACAGATGATTACCGTATGTGATTCTCTCTAATGTTTCTCAAAAGTTCCAGTAATTCTATTTTTAATTATCGCCCGCTTATCTCCCTTTCAATTGTTGTAGATAACTAGCTCAAAGTGTAAATTATATATATGTATAACCACACTTCTTGCAAATTGCTGCAAATTTGTAAAAAAAAATAAAAACTAAACAAAAGCGATAAAAAATATCATTCACAAAGCGTTTTATAATTGCCGTCATTCAGTGTGATTACCCATTCAGGATAACAAAACATTTGGTCATACCATGTGGCATATGCTTTTATCTATAAACATATATGTATGTATGTATGTATGTATGCATATACAACAATAAATAAAGAATATGTTAATTTTGCAGCACTTATGGCACGACGGGTCGTTGCGGTCAATAAACCACACCGGAAAGTCATTTTTGGGTTGTGGTTTCTGTTTTTTTTTTTTTGCTGCGGCGATCGGCGATGACAAACAAAAGGACTTCTGTTGATCCTGCAGGCAGGAGTTGTATGACAACAGACTTAATTTTAACTAAGTACTTATTCAGCATTGCTGCCACTTTAGGTGCTTTGCCTGCTGTTTTCAGAAGCTACTACCACCGAGGTAGGAAAAGACCACCGAGCCAAGCCGCAAGGACAAGGACAAAGCGGTAAGGCAACTAATTTGAAAAAAAGTTGCATGGCATGGCATGACGATGTGTCAGCAATTGGTGTTCGTTGGCGACAGGGTGACGTCTGACGTCTGACGCGTGTAACATATGACCGCGAGTGAAAATTGGCTTTCAACGCAATTGAAGAGAATTGAATGAATTAGTACCAAAATGGTTATTAAATGAAAATAATCAAAAACAAAAAAAAAAATGCCACAAGGGCTGCAGCAATCAAGCGGACTAGCTTTATGAAGCAGAGGTACATATTTAACGAGGAATCCTTTTTGTAAGCGCCGTACGCAGAAGAAATGTATGTAGCTGGCCGCATATGCTACATTGAATGAATTGAGTGAAGCGAACATCATCAATTGGCATATGTAAATGCACGTGCAACAAAATGTTGCATGCCTCATACATACATACAAACATACTGACATCTGTATGTACGTTCAATATGCCATAAGTTGATTTAATCAAAAACAATTAAGTGCACGCATTTTCAATTTCCAACTCAAAAGCAAACATTTTTCAATTGAGTTCACTTTAGATTGTGACAACTGATGAAGAAGAGCGCCACGCACAGTGATGCGAAATTGGAATTTACTGTTAAAAATAATTTAGAGCCTTAATTTTTCAACCGATTTGATAAATTTTTAGATAAAAGCTTTTGAGATTTGGAAGAGATTTGTCGAGGCAGACTTTTGAATTTTTATTTTTTTTTATATAATTTTTTTTTAGCGCAAAGTGCAGAGCTTCAAGGAATTTTGAGAAACATCGATTCTTATATTCCTTCTAATGAATACTTCATTAAAAAAAGTAGTAGAACACAATTAAAGGCTTCCCCAAAAAAGGAAAAAATTGGAACAAAATATAATGTCATAAATAAATTTTAACCGGAATTATTTTTTTTAATCTTTACAAAATTTTAGGTATGCAGTTTCAAAGCACATTAAATTTTAGTACGATAAAGTGCAAGTTTGCTTAGAATGTGCGTTGATTTTTAATATTTTTTTATATTTTTTTTTTGCTGGCGCTGCACAGTGTTTCGACTATATGGAAGCAAGTGGAAAAAAGTCATGGTGACAGTTGATAAAAAACACCGGTTCGAATTAGAGGGGGAAAAGTAGAAGTCACAAATAAAAAATTTCGCATCATTTAAAAAAAATTCTGGAGTCGGAGCGATATCGACTAATCAGTTTAGCCGCGTTTGGCACTGGACACATAAAGGCAAGTGTTTTTTGTTAAATTCTTTAAGTGTCGTAGTAAATTTAGGGGAAAGTATTTATAGTTTAATTGTTATTTTCTCCTATTTTATAAAAAAAATTGCTTGGAAATGTAGATGCTAAAGATTACTAAGTATGTAGTAAAAAAAGGTATTGAAATTAGACGCATGTTTTTGAGAATTTTCATGTAGCTTCCGAGCATATAATTGGATATAAATGCGACTTTGCAAATATAGTAATTTTTGATTTTCTTAATTTTTCGATTTTCAGTTTCTTTTTACGCAATTTTGCGAAAAGAATTTTTCTAACAATGGAAAAATCACAGCAAACATTGTCAGAAAGGAGAATATTTACACCTGCAATGTAATTTTTAGGTATAACCTATATTTTTCTGAGAGTGGAAAGCAGAATACAAAAATTAACCGATACTCCATCAATTTAATGATTGGGCTCACATTTTTTTGTGAGTAACAATAATCCCATCTTCCCATTTTTCTATCTTTTTTCTTATAAAAGAGACAGCAGAAACTAAATTTAATCGAAATCGGACGAAATTTAATGTTTCCGCCCGCAAGAGTGGAGGGCGTGGCAATTATCCCACCTTTACCAAATTTCATAATTGCCTGTTCCTAAAAGAAATTAGAGCACATATCAAGTCTCAGTGAAATCAGTACAGGTTAACTATTACTTCTACCTGCCTTCATATATGTAGTCGAAACACTGCGCGCTGCTAGGAATTAAATTTTTGTTTTTTTTATGCACTTTTCACTAACTAATTTTATATAAAAAATAAAAATGCAAATATCTGGCCCGACACATCTCTTCTCATATCAATTCATCTAAAAAAACTAATTAAATCGGTTTAAAAATTAAGACTCTGGACTAATTTGAACGGTAAAATCCAATTTGGCACCACTGTGGGCTGGCGCATCGGGGTTGCGATTGCTGGAAGTTCTATTCATGTATTTGTTTATGTTACTGTATGTGTGTGGGTGCGCGCGAAAGCGAAAAATCGATGTTTTTTTTGGGAACTCAGCTCGCCGCCAGCTAAGCTGGCATATCCTTCGGAAAAGAGACTTTCAATTTGTGTTGCATTACTTCAGTGCATTGAAGGCAACAATCGCCACAGCGCGCAAATACACCATAAACTTACACATTCGTTTGCGAATGTACATAAATACAAAAGCAACATAAAAAATATGTAGTACATTCACAACTAAGTATCCCTATGCATTACCGACATTTACAGCGCGCCATTTGTGTGTAGATATTATATTATTGTTGTGTGTTTCTTCTTCTTCTTTTTTTTTTGAACTTTTGTAAACACTTCCTGCAGATTACATTGCAACAAATCGGACAATGAACTGCCATTGGCGTCCGCATCCAATGCAAAACCACGTGGTGCCTCGCAAACCATAAATGTTGCTGGTGGCCGGCACACATGCACACACACAAAGGTGTTTAATCAACACACACCCAAATGCACTCGCGTGCACCTTCTATGCGCCGGTCAGCCAACTCCGCTTGGAGTCAGAGTGTCAAGTACGTGTGTGCCTCTTGCGGCTGTTGCCTTTTCTTTCCTTATTGTTATTGTTGTTGTTGTTGTTGCTACGGTGTAGGGGCCATTGTCTCTCCTTATGTAACATAGCGCTAATGGATTTTGCTTTGCCTGTTTTTACCTTTACGCATACGTATACCCAATCGGTATGCGCTGCTGTTGGCCTCGTCATCCATGATCCGTTCGGATTTTTTTGTTGCTCCTCTCTTTTATTTCTGCTTCGGAGCTAGGCGCATATGATTCCTAGTAAGGTACTAAGTCCGCTAGTTTCTACAGGGTGAGAGTGTGCGCCATGTGTGTGATTTCGTTCGATATTAAGTTCTAGTCAAGTTCCGTCAAGAATAACTTCAATCACTAAGAGTAGACCGAGACAGTTAAAATTTTTTCTTTACATGATGTATAGAAAAACATACTAAGAGAGGCGGAAAGCCGTCTTCGAAGGGCTAAGGCATTCATCCGCAGCCTCCAAAAAATCCACAACGAGCCAAAGCGAGGATTTCTATGTTGTATTTTGAAGTTACAGAAATCGATTAAGTATAAAAAGTTCAATTTATGTAGGTCGATATACGAAAAAGGAGTATGGGAATTCCGATACAACCTCGAACTACATGTGTACTCTTATCCTGACGGTAAAACGAGATGCATTAGGAAACCCAGGGACCAATGAATCCCTGTTGAAGTAAGGCAGGCCTGGAACAGTAGATAGACGTACTTATAAGGAAACGGATTGGCCGACGAACTTGCTTGCCAGGGCTGAGAAGGTCTGCTAGTAGGACCCGAACCGTTTCTTGGTTTGACTGAAATTCAATGGTATCGCATATTATCAAATGAGTACGTACCCAGTATGAAGAAAGAGGGCGTGAAGGATAGGGGTGTGCACCCAGTAGCTCACCTGGCTCACAACATCAGTGTGCCTCCCCTTAGCTCACTTGCCGCAAACACATCATTCTATTCATGGTATTTCTGGTTCTCTGTTACTCTCTGGAGTTAGACAACTTACTTAACCATCTATCTCTACATGAATGTGCAATTTTTAAAATTCCAAAACAAAAATGTGTACCAATAAGTTCCTTCTCGCCTCTGTTCAACACTCTTGAATTAGAGGCAAGGCATCTATCTTTGATCCGTGGTTTTCAGTTTGATTTGTTCTATAGTTGTAGGTCGCAGATACGATTGGAATGGGCCCACCACGTTGATTACGAACACTCTTTTTGGTATGGTTTTGAA
>NW_023458555.1:13483508-13497823 GCF_013731165.1 Rhagoletis pomonella | reverse complement strand
ATTATTTTTTTAGGTTTGTAGTAAATTTTATGAATGAAATTTTTTTTTGTTTGAAAACGTAAATAATTGTTTATATAGCAAATGTATGTAAGTACATACATATGTAAATACAGTATGTATACACATCACTCACATACATATATATGTATGTACATATGATGTGTATGTTTATGCAAATACCGCCAAATTTTTTAAGTTTCAAGAACATACATAGCTACTTCTACCAGTGTTTCTAATTCAATTTTAAAAATAGGGTATCTAGTCCTAGTTTCATAGTACAATTTAAGTAAGAGTATGGTGGACAACAAAAAACGCCGAATTATTAAAATACATACATTTTTTTTTTAAGTATATCGACTTAAAGTATCTCTTTTAGGGGTGGGTATCTCGGTAAATCTTCGAGAGTTGAGTCAATGATTTCAACTCACCAAAAGGAGTTAGCGCATCCCAGAAAGTCTTTTGAATTATAGATTCTTACTAGTGAACCCGCATGGCGTTAAAAAATCCAAAATTGAATTTCAAAAAACCTTAAAAAATATTCCAAATTTTAGTCAGAGTTATAAGCGATCCGAATGCAATATTTAATCTAGATTCGTGTAACCGTTTCTGAGTGAAGTGAGGTCTCGCATAGCGTAGATTATTAATTTCATCGAATTTCAAATCACGCTATAATGATAAAAAAAAAGTTCTTATTTACAAAAAAAAACAAAATAACACGTTATCGCACATCTACAGGCTAAGGTCTTTAATTTTGCACACATCTCATTTTTGAAATTCGAAGGAACGTTGCAAATTCTATGACTATCAAAAAAAATGCCTTCTTGTACAAAATACATATCTACCTAGTTAGATCGATAGACTTTTCGAAAAGGTGGTCAGCCTAATCAAAGATAATTTCAATCTAAAGCTTTCATAAATCTCTTTCGATTGATATCTTAAAATTTAATAAAACTTTCTAAACAGGTGGCAAACCTCTTCAAAATATTTTCAAACTAAAAAGTTCTTAAACTCTTTCGACTGACACCCGTTTGTGATACGTACATTGTATGTAAATATGTATTTTAATTATCCAATTGTCTTAATTGAAGTTCAGTTTAATCTTTTAAACATGTGGCAACTCTACTAATATAGTTCACAAATAAAGATTTTCGAACCCCTTTTAACTTATCAAATAATTTGAATTTAACTTTTTAAACAGCTGACAACCCTCTTCCAAAGCCTCAAAAATGTTCTTAGTATTCAAACTAAATATTTCGTAACACTCTTTCGTTTGACATCCATATTTTGATATTTCACATAACTTGTGTTTATTTAAATTAGGTAAATCCGACATTTCAAGCAGGTGGCAACCCACCTCAAAGCATTTTCTACTACTACCTTCTGAAACCCCTTTCGTTTGGCACCCATATGGTGAAACATAATTATCTTACCCAATTCCCTAAATTCAAATTGAATTTGATTTTTAAACAGGTGGCAACCCTCTTATACATATTTAAGTTAGGAAATAAATCTTTTCAAAACCATTTCGATTGATTTATTTTTTAAAGGATTTGAAAGGAAAAACGAAAACCTTATTGCACATCTACAGCCTAAACCTTTTAATTTGACATCTCATTTCATTGAAAATCGATCGAACGGTGCGGATGGCATTGATTATTAAATAATTTGAATTCCAGCCCCGCATCCCCAATATTTTCATCAAGTCATATAAAAACAAGTAAGAAAGTCTAAGTTCGGGCTGAGCCGAACATTAAATACCCGGCGCAAGTATTAAATATACGTTTTTCACCTTTCCGAAAGCTACCGCTACATGGTAAACCGGGGTGTATCCATTTTGAGTAAATTAGCGTCCTTAAATTTCGAAATATTGAAGTTTCAAGCATTTCTGAAATTCACTGTTATATGAAAAACGGTCGTAATTTTAGGGCGATTTCAATAATTTTCAACGTTTTGCTTCTATGTGGCAAGCACAATAACCACACCGAGTTTGGTTCAAATTGCTAGAACGGTTACATAGATACATATATGTGATCATAAGTGGGCGGTGCCACGCCCATTTTCCAAAATTTTATCATAAGCGTATTTCTTGGTAAAAAATTGTTGCAACCATCAATTTTGAATAAATTAGCTTTAATATTTACTGATTTATCGAGGATTTCGAATTTTTCTAAATTACCGTTATATGGGATGTGGGCCGTGTTATTGTCCGATTTTAAAAATTTTCGGCCATTTGGTATGTTGTAGCAGGACCAACAACTGTGCCAAGTTTGGAAGAAATTGGTGCAGCGGTTACCAAGATATACTCATGTAACCATAAGTAGGCGTGGCTACGCCCATTTGCCAAAATTTTTTAATATTCTTATTTTTCGTCTAAAACTCATTGTAAATATAAATTTTGAGTGAATTATCTTAAGTAGTTACTAAAATATCGCACTTTTCGTATTTCTGAAAATTACCGTTATATGGGAGGTAGGCGTGGTTATTGTCCGATTTCGCCCATTTTCAATACCATCCGTCCTATGCCCAAAAGAAGTCCACGTACCAAGTTTCGTTAAGATATCTCAATTTTTACTCGAGTTATCGTGTGCACAGACGGACGGACGGACGGACGGACGGACAGACAATCACCGCTTAATCGATTTCTCTTTTCATTCTGATCACTTATGTATACATTTGTCTATATCTATCTCGATTCGTTTTGCCTGTTACAAACAACCGTTATGTGAACAAAATTAATATACCCTTGTGCACAAGTGCGCTCGGGTATAAAAATCCCTTTGGTTAGGGTAATAAAGGCAACTTAGTTTTATACTAAAGCCAACGTTTCGACTTTAGCAGTTGTTATTTTCTATTTCCACAGATATTATTTATAATCAGCACTTCTCCTTTCAGTCCATTTCGGCGGATCAATATTTTGTATATACTTGTACACAAATATCCCATATGCCTTTATCAATGCGCCTAAAAATAGAAACATACTAACCTCAGAGCGATAAAGGAAAATGAAATATGGAAATTTTCCTTATCGTCCTTTTGCTGATAAGACCATGAAAAATACAATACTATTTATGCGCGTGAAAAAATAAATTAAAAATAAAATAAATTGTGCCCAGTTTAACCACAATGGGTTCGATGTGGAAAATAACTGTCATCCATCCGTTAGCTTTTACACTGAACGCATGGAAATTTATCTAAAAACAATAAGTAGAGCTGCGAGATTGTAATCAAATATTAGCCTGATAAATGAAGCAAAACTATGAACTAATAACTAACTGTGCTGCGTTGGTGCTTGTGCTCCTGCTGCGTCCGCGACGTCCTGCGGTTTGTAGTGATTGCATGGTACCATACATTCAGCCAAAAATACATATATATGCATAGGTGCATACATACATACATACAAATCCATATATGAACACAGATACATATGACTAGAAAAATAATTTTATCACTTTATGCGTATGTATGTATGTAAGTACATATGTATTCCTTGTAGTATTCTAATATCGATTTTGTTTTGTCAGGCGACGATGTGATAATGGAGTTTACTGGTTTCATCCATATGTACGCATTTGAGGACCTCCGAGATATATGAGAATTGCAGAAAGAAAATGACATCTCTAGTGGAAAAATCTCAACGTCCGAGGACCTGATACCAAAAAAACTGACTAAGGTTTTAATTATTGGGTTATATATTTCAAAATAATTGTCTTAGACCGAAAGGCCACAAGGCGATTTGGTGCATATAAAATAAAAAAAAATTTCGATAAACTCTAAACCTAAACATAAAACTTATTGCAGTTTTTTGCAACGAAACCCAAAATTTTTAATGCAGTGGTTTAAAATAAATTTTATAAGAAACATCATTTCAAGGAGAATTTCATGCAGTTGTCTCAAAAATGTTTCCTTTTAATAAACCTTGCAATTTAGGGGTATACAAGGCAAATGAATGTCAAAACTTAAGAAAAATCTACAAAAACCCATTTTCAGTAAAACGAAAAAAACGGAACTAATTTTTCTATGGTAAATTTAGGCCAAATAATCTTTACTGGGTTGAATGGCCAGTACTTTGTTGAAAGTTTTCAACGAATTTTGCCTTACAATGGAATTAGCACGATTTGGATGATTAGGGTGACCGTCCTTCTTCAATCCGAACACCATTTTCCTTTTAGGGCCGTTTTCACCACGTCTGGTTAATTTGAACTCCCAGTTATACCTCGTTATCGACGTTATAGACACCCAGCATATAACATGTGGTCCATAAAGCTTCGTTAAGATACCATAAATGTCTATGAAATTTGCCTTGCACTGCCTCCGCAACATCTTCGTCAATTTGTTTAAACCGGTGCTTTTGATGCCACTTGCAAAAAAAAACAGTTTTTTAAATAGACACTGCATACGAAAATATTAAATCTACCGATATTGATAAAAAGATGCGCTGATAAAGTGAGTAGATAAACTTTTTAAATGGGTTCAAAATTTTAACAAAGACACGAAATGGCAAATTGTTTTCTAAAGAAAAAATTTTTTAGAGAATAAATAATTTTCGCCATCTATTGAGCTCGACTGATTGCCCTAGGTTTCGATATCTTATATCCTGGTGTTTAATTTTAGAGATAATAAAATTTAGGTCTCTCCTTATACCGAAATTTTTCAGCCACATACGCCTGGGTCAGTGATACCAGTTGTCAAACAATGCAATTTCGGGTCCAGAAGAATCAAATTTTTACAAAAGTCTTCACGATCAGTTGATCAACTGAAATAAGACATTAGCCATTAGAGTCTCCTATACACTTTTCTAATTTGAGCTTTCGACGGTATTAGTAGAATTAAAAAAAACTCTATTTTAAACCTATTTAATTATTATCCTTCATCAAAAATTGTAGAATTAATAACTATTTAAGATACAGGTAAACAACAATTTTTTCGTATGTCAAAATAAACATAAACAACAAATTGATTGTAGGACTAGTTCGGAACTATCGAAAAAGGGATGCAACCGAGGACAATTGACACTTCGTAGGACATCTCAATGTTAAATTCGCCAGTTGCTAGCATGCAAAAGAGAATTAACGCGCACTAGTCATGGTTCTAAATGCTATAGTACAGAACCAGTGCGAGACTAGTGCGCTTCCCGACAGGGACTTGTGTGAGGACTCTGTTTGCTTTCAATGACTCACCCAATAATATAATTTAACTCAATGGGTACCTACTAAAAGCTCCAAATGTTGAAAAAGATAACAAATTAATTGGGTAGACAAGTTTTTGATTTGGCTTGAGAACATTGCCTGCGTTGCCACGAATTGAGTTAATAAATATAAACATTTAAACACAAATACGTGTAGATACCTACATACATATGTACGTATGTATGTATATATGCACAATTAATTTATTAAGTAAGTATGTATAAGTATGTATGTAGGTGTGTATACAACTTACCTTTCCACTTTTGCTTTTGGGAAAAACCCTGCTGAATCAGCATTACTCACAGGACTGATTTTGATACTCTAAACAGAAAAGGTAAAATATTTTACAATAAATATTTCATGGGAATCTGTTTTATAATGAAAAATTTGTACACAAATCTGGTAATAAAAATGAGAGAAAGAATAAAAAGCGAAAGCTAAACACAATAATGCTTATGACGAGTGCGATTTTAATTAGGAAAGGTTTGGCTGGATTATTCGAAATTCAAATTTAAATTTTGCGGTTCTGAGCATTTTTACGAAATCCCACACACAAGATTAGACGAATGGAAGATTTGACAGAGGATTGCCAGCGGAGTCCTCCCACGGCCAGTCGCATTTTTATTTGCTGTCTTTAATAATTCAATTATTAATTTTATTATTTTTTTCAGTTGCTCTGGACTTTTCAATAAAATTTAACTCAAACAATTTTAACTAACTAATATTAATATAAATAACATGAAGTAAAATAAAGTAAAATGAAATGTATAACTCAAATAAAGTTAAAAATAGAAATTTGGCATTTACTTGAACCGAGGATCGAACCTGTGTTCCACGGAATTGTAGCTTTGTTTGCTTTCTTGTACGATACACAACAGCTGGCCGTTTTGGTCAATGTTGTCATCGAAAATCACCCATCAGCTGCTGTTATTCGCGAGATAATTCTGAATTAAAGAGTTAATCCGGATCAACGCTGCCGTTTGCCTATGCTTTTACAGAACAACTCGACTTTAAACTACTTCCTCCTACAACATTCGAAAAACGTAACGGAGACAGAACTTGGGCCGCATGTGGATGGCAATCGCTATCATAAGACAAATCCTTACTTATGGCGACCTACATGTGCAGCAAGTGACCCAGACTTGGCATCTCGTCAACCCCCATGCAGCTGGTGCAGTAAGGGTCATCGATGATATTCGATGACAGTTCGAACTCCCACCAATAGCGAGAGTTATAACTTATTCGCCTCAAGAGCCCCCTGCACCGTCTACGGCCTACACGTGGCCAGAAGGATTTATCCACCTTGAGTTCCAAGGTCTTCGCTCAGCCCTCGCCGAGCTGAGTAAACGCTCCACTGTAGACCACACACAAACTCAGGGGATTACCCGGAATTTCTCTATCTGGGAGCACTTCCTCAAGGGTTCGTTGTCTTGCTAGCTCATCGGCTATTCAGTTTCCAGCGATTCCAATGTGACCCGGAATCAAAATAAGCTTAAGTTATAGCGTAGTAATCCACTGCGGCCGATATGGGAGTAAAAAAATCTTTCGCAGTTCTCGAGCGAGCCTTCAAGAAGCCTAGAGCATTGATAGCTGCTTGGCTATCACGTCCTTAAAAGGTGTTACACTAAAGAGCAACTACTGCGAAGCCTACTTTATTGGGGAAAATGGTACATTGATCGGGTAGCCTAAATTTTAGGTTATTGAAGAGTTCTACGCAGAAGACATCTGCATCTACCATTCTTCCCATTCAGCTTCAGTCTATGCGTAAATAAGTTAACAGTACTGTTTTGCTGGAATCTGGGTAGTTAAAGATCCATTCGACCGAAAATCACCGTGCAGGGGTCCGTCCGTGTCGATAGTAACTGGAAGTATTTTAGAATGCCCATAGCTCGTGGCGAACTTAAAGCTCGCCCACTCGGCCTTACCGCGCAGTGCAGCTCTGCTTGCTATATGTATGGGCGCAATGTTTAGCCTAGCATTAAGCGCCAGAGTAAGAGTGGTCCGAAGTACCCCAATGATTCCAATTAAGACTGCACTTTACACTCTTTCCAGCTGATTGATGATGAAGGCCTTGAATTAGTCACCAAATAGAAGAGAATTCTATGCACTGTTAAAAATGTGTGATGAGGTCACAAAAAACCACTCTTGTTAATGCATTAAATTTAGAAGAAAAACCTTGTTTTGAAGTAAAAAAAACGCCGGTTACCAACGCTGAAGAACTCTTCATGAATGTGTGTAGGTAATTGGTAGCATTTTTTCTTCATCAGGTAAGAAAAATACTTGGTAATCCAAATAAGTTAACCTCGAGGCGGCGTAAAATTTCAGCATTGAGCTTTCTTAGCAATTTTTCTTGAACTCTTTGTTTTTCTACACAGAATGCGAGGTACGTGCTTGAAGAAGTGCACGCGTGAGCGTTTTGTATTCGCAGCGAAATAAATATATTTACATATAAATATGTATACATGTTGCATATATACATACATACTTTAGGGCGGTCCTTAAAATTACAACATCTAAATTTTGTACGAGGCGCTCCTTTAATTTGTTCGACGTAAAAATAAAGACACACTGAACCAAAAATCCATCTCTGGATAAAAGAAAAACTTTCCTTACTTTAAGGTCGAAAATTCTTCCGAATGAGTAAAAAATTATCCAGAATGAGTAATTTTTCTTTGGAATGTGTAAAAACGTATACGAAAATTTTGAACCGTGGATGTAATCTATCATTTTGAAGAAATGTTGGGCATGAAAAGAGGATAAAAGTTCTTTAGTGCTATTTCGTTCCCATTTTTCTTCATTTTGATTGCTGTTTTTCTTCAATTAAGAGAAGTTTGTTTTGAGTGTATTCACGAAAATTTCAAAAAAAATATCTTTTTTTTTAAATCGCAAAAAAGCGAGAGAAAATTTTGACCGGAAATCTGATAAATTTGTGAAATTACTGAAACCTTTTCATATAAATTCATAAACTCGCTGAGTTATAGCTGGTCAAAGTCAGAATTTTGTCGAACTTTCGCGATTAAAAAAAGGAAATTTTTTCAAACACTTTTATCGACACCTAATTTTGTTTTTTTTTTTTTTAATTTTGAAATTTTCACGGATGTGTTTATTTTGTAAGTATAACCAAATAAAGATGTGCCTTATGATGTTGATATTTTTAAGGATTACCCTAATATACATACATAAATATCTGTGCATATATCGATATGTAAAATTAAGTTTGTAGAAGCTTGTATCTTGCAGAATTTTGCTTCAAGTACTTGGGGAGAGGGAAAACTGCAACTTTGCTTATGTTTTGGCCAAACATGTCTAGATAGTCTATATATGTATGTATGTATGTACATTTGTAAGTATTTACATATGTACGAAGTTCTTTATATTTAATTTTTTGTCGTTCTAGCCAATTGTCGCTTGGCTGTTGCTTCTACTTTTTCTCTGCTGTCGGTTGGTTGGTTACAAAACCGCCCAAAATGTCACACTCGTTGACCTGATTCTTGATATTTTAACCTTTTAACTGAATACCGAACTTAAACATAAAACCTTCCTACATGCAGTTGTACATATTTATACGTGCGAAGCTCCGTTTTCTTGAATTGCTTTGCATATTTTTTTTTACTTGGTTATTTCCTTGGACATTATTCAAGTGAAGGCACGATTTTCGTCAGTAGTTATACATACCTACAGACAGAGATTGTTTGTGTGTATTCATGGATATAATATACATACATATGTACATATACATACATATGTACATATACCCATTTAAATTCGTTAGTGTTGCAATTTTCAAAATTGGCACAGTACTTAGGTTGTAAAAATGTGAAATTTTTATTAACTTTTTCTTGCAAACAGCACGTGCCATTATTCCACTATCCAGTTAATCTAGAACAGGAGTATACATACATACAAACATACATATATGGACCCAAATGCGGATACATACATACAAGTATGTATTATGTACATTAGATCGTGTCGAATTTTTGCATAAGGGTTGCCTTTTTACATTTTTTCGTCTTATTTTCTCATTGACCTCACGTACCCGGTTCTAGTACCTACCCATTAGATCTCAGCTCCTGTCACCCTAATGTGCCAGCCTAATGTCAGTAAATTAAAGTTCGCCAAAAATCATAAAACTTTTGCTAAGGAAGTATTTCGATTATTCTAGTAGAACCATTTTAAAAAGGAAATATTTTTGCCGACTGTAGGTGACATAGAAAAATGTTAAAAGGCAAAAAAAGTTCCAAAATTGCTTTGCAAATATACTTTAGACTCAGGGGTATACGGCGAATTTTGTTGCTTGTAAGATGGCACAGCCTAATATACACACATACATACATACTAGTAGGTACACCATCTAACAGGACTTATTGAGCAAGTTGCGCTAGATCACGTAAGGCTTTCAAATTAAGCAAATATCTAAGAAATTCTACATGTCTGTGAGACACTAGTACTACATAACTACCGACTATTTAGTATTTTTTGTTGTTAATAAAAAAATCGTATGTTGATCTATAAATACACACAAATTGAGGGCGGAATGCACAAACAGATAAAAAGTTAATTAATTTAAATTTCCATTTAAACATATGTGTATGTGTTTATATGTGTAAGTATGTAAATAAATATAACCGTTATAATATTTTATGCTCCAAACAAAAAAACTATATCTTTCCCCAAGCAAATCATAAAAAATAATTTTGATTTATTTTTAACTTCCATTTTCGCTGCATCGTTGGAAAGTTATTTTTTTCTACCAATAATTCAGCAATATGTAAATCATTCACGTCCTATAGTGCTGAATCGACAAAAAAAAATAAAATAATTGCCGAATTTTTGCACTGTGCAATGGTGCGAGATTTTGCCAATCTAGGACGTCAAAATTCAATTTTGGCCTGATAATTATGAAGAATATAAGCTTTAATATGGTTATGAATAATTAGTTGCAACTAGTGTCAAAGGGAGCTAATTCCCAACTATACCTAAAATGACTAGTTGGAGACAATTATTTCCGGAGCAAAACCAAAAAATTTGTATGGCATATGTTGGGCGAATTTAAAGAAATTTTCATGACGATTTTGAAAAAAAATAAATAAAGGGATATTGGTTAATATGCAGGACCTTCTTTATATCAAAATGACCGAATTATTACTAAAAAGACTAGTTGGAGTATATTTTTTCCGGAGTAGAGCCAAAAAATTTGTATGACATATGTTGGGCAAATTTGAAAGAAATTTCATGACCATTTTGAAAAAAATAAAATAAATTAAAAATATAGGTTAATCGATTCTTTTACCAAGTATACTACTGGCCTCATCATACATGGCCCACGACAAATTATGTATAGTCGTCGGCTGCGATGCGAATGCAATACATCCAGTATGGGGTAGTTCTACGGAGCACAAACGAGGTGAGTCTTTACTACACTTCTTATTAAATACTAACTTAAGCATCTGGAATAGAGGTAATACACCCACATTCATATTCGCGAGTTCAAACCGATATCCTGGATGGGAAGAGGTGCTGGATCTGACGCTGTTGTCAGAGAACGACAGCATGTCTGTAGAAAAATGGAGAGTATCTGATAGGCCTAAATGTATTCGACATCCACCCACGTCGGGGTCAATTGAACCTGGCTCAACATCGCGAGCGCCCATAACAGGTATAGACCGTGCAGTTACAGTAGAGGAAAAAACTTCTCAAAATCATTTTCTGCAAGTAATTTGCACCATTTTTAGCAAAACACTTACATATGTAAGCGTATTCAAAGCAAATGAAAATCTCCTTCTTAACCAGTAGAATTCAACGTGAATGAAAGGTTTTCGTATTCGTTTTGGCTTATCGAACTTTTTGTGCCTTTCTTGGACTTGGCTAAATTTGCATTTCGGGCAGCTAATTTAAGCCTTTTGTAAACGCTGCGTGTTTAGTTTTTCTTGCCTCCAACATCAAAAAGTGAATTTTCTCATAAAAAGTGGACTTAGCAGCTTTTCACTTTAAGCCAGCGATATGCACTTTTCTTCACGGTCAACCAATTAAATTTCTTAAACGCTTGAGTTGCATTATTCGGAAGTTTTGAAATTCATAGTAATGCATAGAGGCCAACCAACAGATGGCAAATTCAGCGATATACATACATATTTTTGGGTAAGCGAAGGTTGCAAGCAAAATATAGGAAAAGAGCAAATTCTGCATTAACTAGACTATGCTTCAAACTTTATCACCAAAAGAAAGAAGAAATTTGTATTCAAAATTTCACTGCATTGTACGATCGGAAAACTCTACATACCTTGCCTTAGCCGCTGCCACATGGCATACCAGCAAGAGGCACAGATACGAGATACGAGCGAGCTAGGCAATTCCTTGGCATTCACTCACTTGGGTTGATGACGAGTTCATTGAACGCTTCACTAAGGGTCGTTGGAGGGCATTGGCGTTTATCAGCGAATAGCCTGCGGCTGCCTGGGTTGGCTGACTGACTAAAGGAAAATTTTCTTTGCACATTTTCCTTCAAGTGGCAGCCAGAAAAGCGAACGAATGGCGAATGGCGAGTGGCAAGTGACATTGCAGTGCACTTGAAACTCTCAAATCCTCTGCTGAGTGCAGCGGCCGCTACAGAAATTCCCTGTCGACAAGCAAGTTGGAGCTTATCAGCTCAATACCAATTCAACAAATAAGCAGGCCTCCAAAGTACATACATACAAGACTTGCACACATACGCCGATGTGAGTTATGTATTTGTTTGTTTGTTTGTGCGTAAGTGCGTGTAAAAGTAAATAAGATACTAAAACGGGAATAGCAATTACAGTATGCAGCAAGGAAAAGCGATTTTCCTGAAAGTCGAACCAAATAAAAAAAAAAGTTTGAGAAGGGTGTAGTGCGAGGCAAACTTCGAGTAAAAGAAAAACGTTTTTACTGTTGCTAGAGCGGATTTTTTAATCTGCATACGTACAGGGTCTATGCAGACCTGTTTCATTGAATTAAATTTCTATACTTATATACTAGGGTGGTCCTCAAAATATCAACATCTAAATTATTTGTTCTGCGTAAAAAAGGGAAGTTTGAAAATTAAAAAAAAATAATAATAATTAGGAGTCACTGCCAGGAGTTGATAACTTAAAATTTTTTTAAATAGAAAAATTCGTCAAAATATTTACATACTTCAAATCTGATAAATGTGACATATTATTGAAAGTTATTCTGAGTTATAGCTGTCAAAGTCAAAATTTTATCGAATTTTCGGGGGCTTAAGAAAATCCTTTTCTCAAACCCTGGTAGCGACCCCTAAACTTTTTTTAATTTTTCTGGATATTACTACGTATGTTATTGATATTTTTAAGAACCACCCTAATGCATACTGTACGGAGCATGCATATCACAATAAAAAGCCAAAACTTTTAGAAAACTTTTGAATTTTGTTTTTTTTTTTTTTGAACGAGAAAAGGAGATCATTATTTTCCATTTTAATTTTTTTAAGGCAAAGTTTCCGATATTTGTCGAGAAGTAAAAGCAAAGAATTATTTATTTTTGGCTTTTTATTCCTTAAACATTCACAAAAAGCAAAGCTTAACTTTGCTTTGCTCTTTTGGACCTAAAAGAAAATTCGCGAAATGTTGCAAAAAGTGCCAAAAGGTCTCCAAAAGCAAAAACCTGAAAAATACCAACAAAATCCAAGTAATACCGAAAAACGATCCGAGAAGTCTCGAAAACATTCCTATTACATATATTAAAGTCCCAAATAAATTTCGATAAGTTCAAAAAATTAAAAAACAAAAAACATATAAAGGCTCCCGGAAAACCAGATAATAAAAGAGCTAAAAAAATCACGAAAAACCGGAAAAACGTTCGAAAAGCCCAGAAACCCCATTTATACATTCTGAAACATAAAAAAGACAGAATTTCAAGCAGTCCCAAAATAAATCTCCAAAAAAAAACACAAAGATAACAAACAAGACGTAAAAAAGGAAAAACAAAGACTTGAAGAATACCTAACACGAGAAAAAAGTCCCGACTGCTCGCTTTAAAATGCCGAAAAAAATTTGAAAAGTCGCCGAAAGATACCAAAAGGTCCCAAAAAGTCCAAACATATCAAAATAAAACACAAAAACCCACACAGACCCGAAAACAATTTCCAAAGGGTCCCCAAAAAAAAGACCAAGTAAATACATCTCCGATGGCCTTCGCAACTAAAGCTGCGTGATCAAGATGAAAAAAATTAATAACATAAAGTTAAAGCGGTCCCAAACAGCCAAAATAAAACAAAGAAATTTTGGGAAAATTTCCCAAAAGATTCGAAAAGTCAAAAAAAAAAAAACAAAACAAAGAATACCGCAAAAGTTCACATGAGATTTCCGAAAAGTGCACGAAATATACAAATAGGTCCCAAAAAGTTTAAAAATTCGGAAACATACATAAAAATTCCGCAAGGTACCAAAAAATCTGGGCAACATCACCGAAAAGATCACAACAAGTCGCTAAAATTCTCAAAAGTTTCTTTTAAGTCCAAAAAAATAAACACGTAGAATTAGGAAAAAATTCCGTGTAAATCTGTAAATACCCCAAAAACTTATCGAGAAGAAAAATACCGAGGAAACCGCGGAAAGTACCCAAAAAATCCCAGTAGGTCCCGAAATCTAAAATAAAAACACGGAGAGAACCGAAAAAGTTCACGAGAAATATGCGAAAGGTGCATGAAAGATCACAATAGGTCTCAAAAAGTTTAAAAGCTCGGAAATGTCCGGAAAAATACTACTCCCTTACTATAATTACAGCTCTGATCTCGCCTTGGTCGATAGGGTACGGAAACTTTGTACCGAAATTTTTGTTTGGGTTTTTCTTTATTTGCCTATTGAACTTTAAAAGTCACTAACCAGTATATGGATATGGAAGCCATATGACTTATTAGTATATCTTTCGTACTCACGACGTTCAGTCGTTTCTGTGCCTTGGCAAGGTCTACCACGAATTATTTCCGCATAGACAAATGGTTATACATACAAACGCGTTCAGTATTGTCGCAAGAAGCCTGGATTGGGATGAAACGGAATGTGTTTCTTCACCACGCCAAAAGAAGTACATAATATCTAATTTCAAAACCATACCAAAAAGAGTGTTCGTAATCAACGTGGTGGGCCC
>NW_023458555.1:13468668-13483408 GCF_013731165.1 Rhagoletis pomonella | reverse complement strand
GGGCCCACCACGTTGATTACGAACACTCTTTTTGGTATGGTTTTGAAGTTAGATATTATGTACTTCTTTTGTCGTGGTGAAGAAACGCATTTTTTTCAACCCAATCCCGGCTTCTATACTGAACGCGTTTGTATGTATAACCATTTATCTATGCGGAAATAATTCATGGTAGACCTTGCCAAGGCACAGGAACGACTGAACGTCGGGAGTACGTAAGATATACTAATAAGTCATACGGCTTCCATATCCATATACTGGTTAGCGACATTTAAAGTTCAATAGGCAGATGAAGAAAAACCCATATAAAAAAATTCCGGTGCAAAGTTTCCGTACCCTATCGACCAAGGCGAGATCAGAGCTGTAATTATAGTAAGGGAGTAGTATTTTTCCGGACATTTCCGAGCTTTTAAACTTTTTGAGACCTATTGTGATCTTTCATGCACCTTTCGCATATTTCTCGTGAACTTTTTCGGTTCTCTCCGTGTTTTTATTTTAGATTTCGGCACCTACTGGGATTTTTTGGGTACTTTCCGCTGTTTCCTCGGTATTTTTCTTCTCGATAATTTTGTTTAGCTTTTTGGAACCAATCCGGGTGTTTTTGGGGCATTTACAGATTTACACGGAATTTTTTCCTAATTCTTCGTGTTTATTTTTTTGGACTTAAAAGAAACTGTTGAGATTTTTAGCGACTTGTTGTGATCTTTTCGGTGATGTTGCCCAGATTTTTTGGTACCTTGCGGAATTTTTATGTATGTTTCCGAATTTTTAAACTTTTTGTGACCTATTGGTATCTTTCGTGCACTTTTCGGAAGTCTCATGTGAAGTTTTGCGGTATTCTTTGTGTTTTGTTTTTTTTGGGGACTTTTCGAATCTTTTGAGAAATTTTCCCAAAATTTCTTTGTTTTATTTTGGATGTTTGGGACCGCCTAAACTTTATGTTATTAATTTTTTTCAGTGTAACATAAAAAACAAATCTTGATCACGCAGCTTTAGTTGCGAAGGCCATCGGAGATGTATTTTACTCGGTCTTTTTTTTGGCGACCCTTTGGAAATTGTTTTCGGGTCTGTGTGGGTTTTTGTGCTTTATTTTGATATGTTTGGACTTTTTGGGGCCTTTTGGTATCTTTCGGCGACTTTTCAAATTTTTTTTCGGCATTTTAAAGCGAGCAGTCGGGACTTTTTTCTCGTGTTGGGTATTCTTCAAGTCTTTGTTTTACCTTTTTTACGTCTTGTTATCTTTGCTTTTTTTGGGGGGGGATTTTTTTTGGGGCTGCTTGAAATTCTGTCTTTTTTATGTTTCAGAATGTATAAATGGGGTTTCTGGGCTTTTCGAACATTTTTCCGGTTTTTCGTGATTTTTTTAGCTCTTTTATTATCTGGTTTTCCGGGAGCCTTTATATGTTTTTTTTTTTTAATTTTTTGAACTTTTCGAAATTTATTTTGGACTTTAATATATGTAATAGGAATGTTTTCGAGACTTCTCGTATCGTTTTTCGGGATTACTTGTATTTTGTTGGTATTTTTTGGGTTTTTCCTTTTCGAGACCTTTTGGCACTTTTTGCAACATTTCGCGAATTCGAATTTTCTGTAATTTTTAGGTCCAAAAGAACAAAGCAAAGCCAAGCTTTGCTTTTTATGAATGCCTAAGGAATAAAAAACCATAGAATACATAATTGTTTGTTTACACTACTCGACGAATATCGGAAACTATGCCTTAAAAAAATTTAAATGGAAAATAATGATCTCCTTTTCTCGTTCAAAAAAAAAAAAACAAAATTCAAAAGTTTTCTAAAAGTTTTGGCTTTTTATTGTGATATGCATGCTCCGTACAGTATACATTAGGGTGGTCCTTAAAAATATCAATAACATACGTAGTAATATCCAGAAAAATTAAAAAAAAATTTAGGGGACGCTACCAAGTCCCGAAAATTCTACAAAATTTTGACTTTTACAGCTATAGCTCAGAATAAGTTTCAATTATATGTCACCTTTATCAGATTTGAAGTATGTAAATATTTTGTCGAATTTTACTACTTAAAAAAAATTTAAATTATCAAATCCTGGCAGTGACTTCTAATTATTACTATTATTTATTATTATTTTTTTAATTTTCAAACTCCCGCTTTTTTACGCAGAACAAATTAAAGGGATGCCCCATACAAAATTTAGATGATGATATTTTAAGGACCACCCTAGTATGTTTGTGTAGAAATTGAAATCTCTGAAATAGGTCTGCATGGACCCTGTACGTGTGCAGATTAAAAAATCCTCTCAAGCAACAGTAATTACGTTTTTCTTTTACTCGAAGTTTGCCCCGCACTACACCCTTCTCGCACTTTTTTCTTTTATTTGGTTAAACTTTCAGGAAAATCGCATTTCCTTGCTGCATATTTTAATTGCTATTCCCGTTTTAGTATCTTATTTACTTTTCCACGCACTTACGCACAAACAAACAGACAAATAACTCACATCGGCGTATGTGTGCAAGTCTTGTATGTATGTACTTTGGAGGCCTGCTTATTTGTTGAATTGGTATTGAGCTGATAAGCTCCAACTTGCTTGTCGACAGGGAATTTCTGTAGCGGCCACTGCACTCAGCAGAGGATTTGATAGTTTCAAGTGCACTGCAATGTCACTTGCCACTCGCCACTCGCCATTCGTTCGCTTTTCTGGCTGCCACTTGAAGGAAAATTGTGCAAAGAAAATTTTCCTTTAGTCAGTCAGCCAACCCAGGCAGCCAGCTATCCGCTGATAAACGCCAATGCCCTCCAACGACCCTTATAAGCGTTCAATGAACTCGTCATCGACCAAGTGAGTGAATGCCAAGGAATTGCCTAGCTCGCTCGTATCTCGTATCTGTGCCTCTTGCTGGTATGCAATGTGGCAGCGGCTAAGGCAAGGTATGTAGAGTTTTCCGATCGTATAATGCAGTGAAATTTTGAATATTCATTTCTTCTTTCTTTTGGTGATAAAGTTTAAAGCATTGTCTAGTTAATGCAGAATTTGCTCTTTTCCTATATTTTGCTTGCAACCTTCGCTTACCCAAATCTATGTATGTATATCGCTGAATTTGCCATCTGTTGGTTGGCCTCTATGCATTACTATGAATTTCAAAACTTCCGAATAATGCAACTCAAGCGTTTAAGAAATTTAATTGGTTGACCGTGAAGATAAGTACATATCGGTGGCTTAAAGTGAAAAGCTGCTAAGTCCACTTTTTATGAGAAAATTCACTTTTTGATGTTGGAGGTAAGAAAAACTAAAAACGCAGCGTTTACAAAAGGCTTAAATTAGCTGCCCGATTATATTCAGTGAAATGCAAATTTAGCTAAGTCCAAGAAAGGCACACAAAAAGTTCGATAAGCCAAAACGAATACGAAAACCTTTCATTCACGTTGAATTCTACTGGTTAAGAAGGAGATTTTCATTTGCTTTGAATACGCTTACATATGTAAGTGTTTTGCTAAAAATGGTGCAAATTACTTGCAGAAAATGATTTTGAGAAGTTTTTTCCTCTACTGTAACTGCACGGTCTATACCTGTTATGGGCGCTCGCGATGTTTAGCCAGGTTCAATTGACCCCGACGTGGGTGGATGTCGAATACATTTAGGCCTATCAGATACTCTCCATTCTTCTACAGGCATGCTATCGTTCTCCGACAACAGCGTCAGATCCAGCACCTCTTCCCATCCAGGAAATCGGTTTGAACTCGCGAATATGAATGTGGGTGTATTACCTCTATTCCAGATGCTTAAGTTAGTATTTAATAAGAAGTGTAGTAAAGACTCACCTCGTTTTTTCTCCGTAGAACTACCCCATACTGGATGCATTGCATTCGCATCGCAGCCGACGACTATACATAATTTGTCTGGGGTTTTTTGACTATTATCTCCTTGATTTCGGTTGGCGGATTTACCCTATCGTGGGCCATGTATGATGCGGCCAGTAGTATACTTGGTAAAAGAATCTATTAACCTATATTTTTAATTTATTTTATTTTTTTTCAAAATGGTCATGAAATTTCTTTCAAATTTGCCCAACATATGTTATACAAATTTTTGGCTTTACTCCGGAAAAAATATACTCCAACTAGTCTTTTTAGGAATAATTCGGCCATTTTTATATAAAGAAGATCCTAAATATTAATAAATTTTTTTTTAAATCGCCAAGGAATTTCCTTCAAATTCGCCCAACATATGCCATAAAAATTTTTTAGTTTTGCTCCGGAAAAAATTGTCTCCAGTTAGTCATTTTAGGTATAGCTCGGAACTAGGCCCCCTTTACACTCGTTGGAACTAATTATTCATAACCATATTAAAGCTTATGTTCTTCTTAATTATCAGGCCAAAATTGAATTTTGACGTCCTAGATTGGCGAAATCTCGTACCATTGCACAGTGCGAAAATTCGGCAATTATTTTATTTTTTTTGTCGATTCAGCACTATAGGACGTGAGTGATTTACATATTGCTGAATTATTGGTAGAAAAAAATAACTTTCCAACGATGCAGCGAAAATGGAAGTTAAAAATAAATCAAAATTATTTTTTATGATTTGCTTGGGGGAAGATATAGTTTTTTTGTTTGGAGCATAAAATATTCTTACGGTTATATTTATTTACATACTTATACATATAAACACTTACACAAAAGTTTATATGGAAATTTAAATTAATTAACTTTTTATCACTTTGTCCATTTCGCCCTCAATTTGTGTGTATTTATAGATCAACATACGATTTTTTATTAACAACAAAAAATACTAAATAGTCGGTAGTTATGTAGTACATAGTGTCTCACAGACATGTAGAATTTCTTAGATATTTGCTTAATTTGAAAACCTTACGTGATCTAGAGCAACTTGCTCAATAAGTCCTGTTAGATGGTGTACTAGTATGTACATATGTGTGTACATTAGGCTGTGCCATCTTACAAGCAACGAAATTCGCCTTATACCCCTGAGTCTTAAAGTATATTTGCAAAGAAATTTTGGAACTTTTTTTGCCTTTTTTCTGTGCCACCTATAGTCGGCAATATATATTTCTTTTTTTGAAATGGTTCTATTAGAATAATCGAAATACTTCCTTAGCAAAAGTTTTATAATTTTTGGCGAACTTTAATTTACTGACATTGGGGGTGGCACATTAGGGTGACAGGAGCTGAGATATAATGGGTAGGTACTAGAACCGGGTACGTGAGGTCAATGAGATTTGGTAAAAAAAAATAATTTCTCCTTGAGGCAAAATCATCGATATAGCATACTTTAAGATACGACTGTAAACGCCGAAAATAAGACGAAAAAATGTAAAAAGGCAACCCTTATGCAAAAATTCGACACGATCTAATGTACATAATACATACTTGTATGTATGTATCCGCATTTGAGTCCATATATCTATGTTTGTATGTATGTATACTCCTGTTCTAGATTAACTGGATAGTGGAATAATGGCACGTGCTGTTTGCAAGTAAAAAGTTAATAAAAATTTAACATTTTTACAACCTAAGTACTGTGCCAATTTTGAAAATTGCAACACTAACGAATTTAAATGGGTATATGTATGTATATTATTTCCATGAATACCCTGCAGGAAATGTGTCTAACTATAAGCTAACTTTATGTTGATTAGGAAGAAGCTAAAAGTCACTTATTATCTGTATATTTTCTTTGACGAAAGCTAACTATATTTCTATGGCGATGTCCGCGAAATAGTCAAGGGTGGTTTACCTCTGCATTGGATGTAGTCTAGGGTGGTTTACCTCTGCATTTGATGCAACTAACTTGTAACTAACTACTTTTGGACATAAAATATCAATAGGAAAAACAAAATATTTTATTTTTAATTTTTTTTATTTTTATTTACTTTATTTATTTTATAACATTTCACATTTGTTTCTATATTCTGGTGTAGGTGGTCCCTTATTCGAACTCCGTCAGACATAACTTCAAAATGATAATATGAAATTTCGATCTCCCTTTTTTTATTATTATAATTCGAAAAAGTATTTGCGAAGTGCAGGATATTTAAATAGAAACGCGTTTAAAGAAAACAATCTCGAGCTTTACTCCTGCATTACTTGTCCACTTGTTTCAAGTTAGCTTTTTGTAGTTAACCACAAGTTATATATTTTATAGAAATCCCGCAAAAAAGCTAACTACAAGTAGGTTATTTTTTATCAATTGATAATTTTTTTCTGCAGGGTACACACAAACAACCTCTCTCTGTAGGTATGTATAAATACTGACGAAAATCGTGCCTTCACTTGAATAATGTCCAAGGAAATAACCAAGTAAAAAAAAATTTGCAAAGCAACTCAAGAAAACGGAGCTTCGCACGTATAAATATGTACAACTGCATGTAGGAAGGTTTTATGTTTAAGTTATTCAGTTAAAAGGTTAAAATATCAAGAATCAGGTCAGCGAGTGTGACATTTTGGGCGGTTTTGTAACCAACCAACCGACAGCAGAGAAAAAGTAGAAGCAACAGCAAAGCAACAATTGGCTAGAACGACAAAAAATTAAATATGTACATATATAGACTATCCAGACATGTTTGGCGAAAACATAAGCAAAGTTGCAGTTTTCCCTCTTCTCAAGTACTTGAAGCAAAATTCTGCAAGATACAAGCTTTTACATACTTAATTTTACATATTCATATATGCACAGATTTTTATGTATGTATATTGGGGTAATCCTTAAAAATATCAACATCATAAGGCACCACTTAATTTGGTTCTACTTACAAAATAAACACATCCGCGAAAATTTCAAAATTAAAAAAACGAAATTAGGTGTCGATAAAAGTGTTTGAAAAAATTTCCTTTTTTTTAATCGCGAAAGTTCGACAAAATTCTGACTATGACCAGCTATAACTCAGCGAGTTTATGAATTTATATGAAAAGGTTTCAGTAATTTCACAAATTTATCAGATTTCCGGTCAAAATTTTTTCTCGAATTTTTGCGATTAAAAAAAAAAAAGATTTTTTTTTTGAAATTTTCATGAATGCACTCAAAATAAAAAAACTTCTCTTAATTGAAGAAAAACAGCAATCAAAATGATGAAAAATGGGAACGAAATAGCACTGAAGAACTTTTATCCTCTTTTCATGCCCAACATTTCTTCAAAATGATAGATTTCATCCACGGATCCAAATTTTCGTATACGTTTTTACACATTCCAAAGAAAAATTACACATTCTGGATAATTTTTTACTCATTCGGAAGAATTTTCGACCTTAAAGTAAGGAAAGTTTTTCTTTTATCCTGAGATGGATTTTTGGTTCAGTGTGTCTTTATTTTATACGTCGAACAAATTAAAGGAGCGCCTCGTACAAAATTTAGATGTTGTAATTTTAAGGACCGCCCTAAAGTATGTATACATATTTATATGTAAATATATTTATTTCGCTGCGAACACAAAACGCTCACGCGTGCACTTCTTCAAGCACGTGCCTCGCATTCTGTGTAGAAAAACAAAGAGTTCAAGAAAAATTGCTAAGAAAGCTCAATGCCGAAATTTTACGCCGCATCGAGGTTAACTTATTTGGATTACCAAGTATTTTTCTTACCTGATGAAGGAAAAATGCTACAAATTAACTACACACATTCATGAAGAGTTCTTCAGCGTTGGTAGCAGGGAATTTTTTTACTTCAAACCAAGGTTTTTCTTCTAAATTTAATGCATTAACAAGAGTGATTTCTTGTGACCTCATCACACATTTTTAACAATGCATACAGTTTTCTTCTATTTGGTCACTAATTCAAGGCCTTCTCCATCAATCAGCTGGAAAGAGTGTAAAGTGCAGCCTTAACTGGAATCAGTGGGGTACTTCGGACCACTCTTACTCTGGCGCTTAGTGCTAGGCTAAACATTTTGCCCATAGATATAGCAAGCAGAGCTGCACTGTGCGGTAAGGCCGAGTGGGCGAGCTTTAAGTTCGCCACGAGCTATGGGCATTCTAAAATACTTCCAGTTACTATCGACCCGGACGGACCCCTGCATGGTGATTTTCGGTCCGAATGGATCTTTAACCACCCAACTTACAGCAAAACAGTACTGTTAACTTATTCACGCATAGATTGAAGCTGAATGGGAAGAATGGGAGATGCAGATGTCTTCTGCGTAGAACTATCCAACAACCTGAAATTTAGGCTACCCGATCAATGTAGCATTTTCACCAATAAAGTAGGCTTCGCACTAGTTGCTCTCTAGTGTAACACCTTTTAAGGATGTGACAGCCAATCAGCTATCAAGGCTCTAGGCTTCTTGAAGGTTCGTTCGAGAACTGCGAAAGATTTTTTGACTCCCATATCGGCCGCAGTAGATTACTACGCTATAACTTAAGCTTATTTTGATTCCGGGTCACATTGGAATCGCTTGGAATTGATCTTATGATAGCGATTTCCATCCACATTCCAAGTGTCGGATTCACCTCCCAGTTTCTACGGAAGATTGTTTTATAAGAATATTAAGCGACCCAAGTTCTGTCTCCGTTACGTTTTTCGAATGTTGTAGGAGGAAGTAGTTTAAAGTCGAGTTGTTCTGTAAAAGCATAGGCAAACGGCAGCGTTGATCCGGATTAACTCTTTAATTCAGAATTATCTCGCGAATAACAGCAGCTGATGGGTGATTTTCAATGAAAACATTGACCAAAACGGTCAGCTGTTGTGTATCGTACAAGAAAGCAAACAAGACTACAATTCCGTAGAACACAGGTTCGATCCTCGGTTCAAGTAAATGCCAAATTTCTATTTTTAACTTTATTTGAATTATACATTTTATTTTACTTCATATTATTTATATTAATATTAGTTAGTTACAATTTTTTTAGTTAAATTTTATTGAAAAGTCCAGAGCAACTGAAATTACTTAAAAAAAAATAAAATTAATAATTGTATTAATTTAAAAAAAAATTATAAAAATTCTACTGGCCGTGGAACTCTCCTGGCAGTCACGTCGGTCCTCTGTGAAATCTTCCATTCGTCTATTCTTGTGTTTTAACAGGGCGAAATGGGATTTCGTAAAAAAGCTCCGAATCGCAACATTTAAATCTGAATTTCGAATAATCCCGCCAAACCTTTCCTAATTAAAACCGCAGTCGTCATAAGCATTATTGTGTTTAGCTGTCGCTTTTTATTCTTTCTCTCATTTTTATTACCAGATTTGTGTACCAATTTTTCATTATAAAACAGATTCCCATGAAATATTTATTCTACAATATTTTACCCTTTCTTTTTAGAGTATCAAAATCAGTCCTGTGAGTAATGCTGATTCAGCAGGGTTTTTCCCAAAAGCAAAAGTGGAAAGGTAAGTTGTATACACACCTACATACATACTTTTACATACTTACTTAATAAATTAATTGTGCATATATACATACATACGTACATATGTATGTAGGTATCTACACGTATTTTTGTTTAAATGTTTATATTTATTAAGTCAATTCGTGGCAACGCAGGCAATCCTCTCAAGCCAAATCAAAAACTTGTCTACCCAATTAATTTGTTATCTTTTTCAACATTTGGAGCTTTTAGTAGGTACCCATTGAGTTAAATTATATTATTGGGTGAGTCATTGAAAGCAAACAGAGTCCTCACACAAGTCCCTGTCGGAAAGCGCACTAGTCTCGCACTGGTTCTGTACTATAGCATTTAGAACCACGACTAGTGCGCGTTAATTCTCTTTTGCATGCTAGCAACTGGCGAATTTAACATTGAGATGTCCTACGAAGTGTCAATTGTCCTCGGTTGCATCCCGTTTTCGATAGTTCCGAACTAGTTCTAAAATCAAATAGGCCAAAAAAAGTATCATGATTTTTTAAATCTTTTTGGTTTTTTCGTGTGCGCGATTTTAAATTATTTTCAAAGAAATATGTTTTGAATTTGAAATTAAAATTGTTTGAATGATTGTAAAAAATGTAAGTTTACATATCTTTGGCTGTAGCTGAGTTTGCAGAGGTACTTGCTGTTATTGGTTCGATTCCAGAACGACCCAAGATATTAAAATGTTAACACAAATTTTTGTTTTGTATTACCAAACTATGAAAAAGCATCTGCGAAGTGCAGAATGAAAGCGTATTTGAACGAAAAAGCTGCCAAATACATAACTATGTACAGTAAACAAGCCCACCGCTGCATGCCTTTTTTCTATAGTTGCGAACCAGTTCTAATTCCGTCACCCTAGATATGGATTCCTGAAGAAAAAGTGTAATGAAATAGTGTTTTTTAAAGTGCCACATTTCGCTGATTTTGAACTGGTGGGGATCTAGTTACTATCGGACTGGTTCGATTTTGGCGATAAATATATAGTACTGAGCTAGAAATTTGATTAACTAGTTCGCGGTTTCCCTGCAGGGCTATATTCTTAAACATATCGAGCCCTAACCGCCAAAATAACGTAAGCGACATTTTTTTCAAAATTTTCTTTTGGTGCAGAAATATTCCTAGAGCATCAAGATGCATTTCTGCATCAAAAATAAAATTTTGAAAAATATGTCGCTTACGTTATTTTGGCGGTTAGGGCTCGATATGTATACATACGTAGATATACTCGTACATACACATGTATGTAAGTGCATAAGAATGTATCTCCATTGTTCTGTTAATTTTTGCCTTGATGGTGTCAGGACATTAAATGCTTCATGTAGTATGTGGTTTCTTGTTAGTTGTCTCATGTCGTATTGGAAAAAGTGCTTTATTTTCAAAAATCCAAAAACAAAATCGAATTTGAACTAAAATCGTTTTTTTTCAGATGTTTTTTATTTTGTTTTTTATGTTTATTTTGACATACGAAAAAATTGTTGTTTACCTGTATCTTAATTAGTTATTCATTCTATAATTTCTGATGAAGGATAATAATTAAATAAGTTTAAAATAGAGTTTTTTTATTCTACTAATACTGTCGAAACCTCAAATTAGAAAAGTTTATAGAATACTCTAATGGTTAATGTCTTATTTCAGTTGATCAACTGATCGTGAAGACTTTTGTAAAAGTTTGATTCTTCTGGACCCGAAATTGCATTGTTTGACAACTGGTATCATTGACCCAGGCGTATGTAGCTGAAAAATTTCGGTATAAGGAGAGATCTACCAGGGTATAAGATATCGAAACCTAGGGCAATCAGTCTAGCCCAATAGATGGCGAAAATTATTTATTCTCTAAAAAATTTTCTCTTTAGAAAACAATTTGCCATTTCGTGTCTTTGTTAAAATTTTGAACCCATTTAAAAAATTTATCTACTCACTTTATCAGCGCATCTTTTTATCAATATCGGTAGATTTCATATTTTCGTCTGCAGTGTCTATTTAAAAACTGTTTTTTCGCAAGTGGCATCAAAAGCACCGGTTTAAACAAATTGACGGAAGATGTTGCGAAGGCAGTGCAAGGCAAATTTCACAGACATTTATGGTATCTTAACGAAGCTAACATTGCCTTGGCATTCTTCTATGAATAAGTAGATGTTAACACTAAGGGCCGTTTTCACCATGTCTAGTTAGCACTAACTGGATGTAAATGCTCCAGTTAAACACTGCTTTATGGACCACATGTTATATGCTGGGTACCTATAACGTCGATAAGGAGGTTTAACTGGGAGTTCGAATTAACCAGACATGGTGAAAACGGCCCTAAAAGGAAAATGGTTTTCGGTTTGAACAAGGAGGGTCACCCTAATCATCCAAATCGTGCTAATTCCTTTGTAAGGCAAAATTCATTGAAAACTTTCAACAAAGTACTGGCCATTCAACCTAGTTAAGATTATTTGGCCTAAATTTACCATAGAAAAATTAGTTCCGTTTTTTTCGTTTTACTGAAAATGGGTTTTTGTAGATTTTTCTTAAGTTTTGACATTCATTTGCCTTGTATAGCCCTAAATTGCAAGGTTTATTAAAAGGAAACATTTTTTAGAAAACTGCATGAAATTCTCCTTGAAATGATGTTTCTTATAAAATTTATTTTAAACCACTGCATTAAAAATTTTGTGTTTCGTTGCAAAAAACTGCAATAAGTTTTATGTTTAGGTTTAGAGTTTATCGAAAAATTTTTGTATTTTACTCTGCACCAAATCGCCTTGTGGCCTTTCGGTCTAAGACAATTATTTTGAAATATATAAGCCAATAATTAAAACCATCGTCCTTAGTCAGTTTTTTTGGTATCAGGTCCTCGGACGTTGAGATTTTTCCACTAGAGATGTCATTTTCTTTCTGCAATTCTCATATATCTCGGAGGTCCTCTAATAATGTACATACATACATATATATCTACGTCCTCAAATGTGTACATATGGATGAAACCAGTAAACTCCATTATCACATCGTCGCCTGACAAAACAAAATCGATATTAGAATCTATAAGGAATACATATGTACTTACATACATACATACGCATAAAGTGATAAAATTATTTTTCTAGTCATATGCATCTGTGTTCATATATGGATTTGTATGTATGAATGTATGCACCTATGCATATGTATGTTTGGCTGAATGTATGGTACCATGCAATCACTACAAACCGCAGGACGTCGCGGACGCAGCAGGAGCACAAGCACCAACGCAGCACAGTTAGTTATTAGTTCATATTAGTTTTGCTTCATTTATCAGGCTAATATTTGATTACATTCTCGCAGCTCTACTTATTGTTTTTTTAGATAAATTTCCATGCGTTCAATGTAAAAGCTAACGGATGGATGACAGTTATTTTCCACACCGAATCCATTGTGGTTAAACTGGGCACAATTTATTTTATTTTTATTTTATTTTTTCAGGCGCATAAATGGTATTGTATTTTTCATGGTCTTATCAGCAAAAGGACGATAAGGAAAATTTTCATATTTCATTTTCCTTTATCGCTCTGAGGTTAGTATTTTTCTATTTTTAGGCGCATTGATAAAGGCATATGGGATATTTGTGTACAAGTACATATAAAATATTGATCCGCCGAAATGGACTGAAAGGAGAAGTGCTGATTATACATAAATAATATCTGTGGAAATAGAAAATAACAACTGCTAAAGTCGAAACGTTGGCTTTAGTATAATACTAAGTTGCCTTTATTACCCTAACCAAAGGGATTTTTTTTATATGACTTGATGAAAATATTGGGGAAGCGGAGCTGACATTCAAATTATTTAATAATCACTGCCATCCGCACCGTTCGATCGATTTTCAATGAAATGAGATGTCAAATTAAAGGTTTGGGCTGTAGATGTGCAATAAGGTTTTCGGCTTTCCTTTCAAATCCTTTAAAAAATAAATCAGTTATTACAAAATGGGCATCAATCGAAATGGTTTTGAAAAGCGTTGTTTCTTAACTTAAATATAGGAGGGTTGCCACCTGTTTAAAAATCAAATTCAATTTCAATTTAGGGAATTGGGTAAGATAATTATGTTTCACCATATGGGTGCCAAACGAAAGGGGTTTCAGAAGGTAGTAGTTAGAAAATGCTTTGCTTTGGTTTAGTTAACTTATACACAAGTTACATGAAATATCAAAATATGGATGTCAAACGAAGGAGTGTTACGATATATTTAGTTTGAATACTAAGAACATTTTTGAGGCTGTTTAAAAAGTTTGTTGAGCTGTTTAAAAAGTTAAATTCAAATTATTTGATAAGTTAAAAGGGGTTCGAAAATCTTTATTTGTGAACTATATTAGTAGAGTTGCCACATGTTTAAAAGATTAAACTGAACTTCAATTAAGACAATTGGATAATTAAAATACATATTTACAGACAATGTATGTATCACAAACGGGTGTCAGTCGAAAGAGTTCAGGAGTTTTTAAGTTTGAAAATATTTTGAAGAGGGTTGCCATCTGTTTAGAAAGTTTTATTAAATATTAAGATATGGGTGTCAATCAAGAGAGGTTTATGAAAGCATTAGTAAGAAATTATTTATTAGTCTGACCACCTTTTCGAAAAGTCATATCGTTCCAACTAGGTTTATATGTATTTTATACAAGAAGGCACTTTTTGTGATAGTCATAGAATTTGCAATGCTCTTTCGAATTTCAAAAATGAGATGTCTGTAAAATTAAAGACCTTAGCCTGTAGATGTGCGATAACGTGTTATTTTTTTTTTTAATTAAGAACTTTTTTATCATTATAGGGTGATTTAAAATTTGATGAAATTAATAATCTGCGCTATGCGAGACCTCACATCACTCAGAAACGGCTACACGAATCTAGATTAAATATTGCACTCGGATCGCTTATAACTCTGACTAAAATTTGGAATATTTTTTAAGGTTTTTTGAAATTCAATTTTGGGCTTTTTAACGCCATGCGGGTTCACTAATAAGAATCTATAATTCAAAAGACTTTCTGGGATGCGCTAACTCCTTTTGGTGAGTTGAAATCATTGACTCACCTCCCGAAGATTTACCGAGATACCCACCCCTAAAAGAGATACTTTAAGTCGATATACTTAAAAAAAATATGTATGTATTTTAATAATTCGGTGTTTTTTGTTGTCCACCATTACCTTTACTTAAATTGTATTACTAAACTAGAACTAGATACCCTATTTTTAAAATTGAATTAGAAACACTGGTATTAGTTATTACCTATGTATATTCTTGAAACTTAAAAAGTTTGGCGGTATTTGCATAAACATACATATCGGATGTACATATATACATATATATGTACATGAGTGATGTGTATACATACTGTGTGTACATATGTTTGTACTTACATATACTATATAAACAATTATTTACGTTTTCAAACAAAAAAA
>NW_023458555.1:13458887-13468568 GCF_013731165.1 Rhagoletis pomonella | reverse complement strand
AAAAAAATTTCATTCATAAAATTTACTACAAACCTAAAAAAATAATGAGAGAAATGAGAGGAGAGAAACCAGTGTAAATCGATTGACAAGCTTAAGGTAAACATATCAACAACAAATACATAAGAGCGAAATAAAAAAAAGAGATAGTACATAAACTTATAAACAAACTTACAAGCAACTACAACAAAGTAAATTCATACATGCAATAAAAACTTATTAAACCGTTAAAGTGAATGGGGGTATGTACTCATAAAGCAGCAACCGAAATGTGTGTCAAAGTCGTGGAGAGTGCCAACGAAGCTTGCTGATTTATAATTGGATCGCAGCAGCGAATGAGAAAGTGAGAGCCTGAGCGGGGAGAACCCACAATGATCGCGAATGATCGCGAAAATATGTACATATAAGAAAAGCTCCCATAACCAGCAGCGGTTCGCGGTATGCAAATGCTTCCTGCACAACAACGCAATCAACGGACGACACAAAGTAAAGTAAATAAAAGAAAAGAAAAATAACTAAAAATAATATCAAACAAAATGTGAATGACTACTGACTGTGGATTATTTTTAAACATTCCAAGCTATTTTTGGATTGTCTAACAATTTGTGACGTCACTATGTATGTATGTACATATTCACTTGCACTTATTTAGACAATGCGGAAGACAATGTCACAGCATTCAAGGCTGAGTAAAAATTGAAGAATTGATTTTGATTCGTCATTGCTGCAGCATTTAAAACCCTCGGCAGATAGTCCAAGTTATTAAAATCATCTGGAAGCTTTTAAGCTCACTCAATATCATGGTAAATGTATGCCTAATACTACGAATATTTTCTTATTTAACCCACTGGGAAAATGGGTAAGCACCTAACGACGTAAGCCATGTTTTCTTTCAGTTTTTAGTACCAAAATCACATCAGTAGCTCTCCACTGCTGCTGACTTATTTCCAGGGTCTATGAAAACATGGTTGAGCCCATTACATTTAGGAGAGTTCTCGTCTGGTGGCATGCAATAGAGGAGACAAGGCTAGTTAGACAACTAGAGCTGTTACAATTAGCCGCCCTCAATGGATTAATTGTGGCACTCAGGACCACTATCATTTTAGCATTTAGTGTGGGACTTAACAATGTTCCCGTCGAAATCGTAAGTAAGGCTGCTACAATAAGGACATTAGGTGCTTAACTAACTCAGAATTTGGACACTCTGGAAGGGTTTGAGTTTATTCTTGATAACGCGGATCGCTAAGTGACTACTTAGACTGTTACCAGTGCGAACTTTTTCTTCACCTACATCCCCTCTAGGGATTTAAGGACAGGAGGCAGTGATTGAAAGGGTGCACTGGTGAACTTCTAAACCGATGGGTCGGAGCTAGATCAACCGGTCAGTGATGGAGTCCTCGGCAAGAAGTTCTCCAAGAACTTCAAATTTAGGTTTCCAGATGGTATTGGTCTGGTTTTCTAGGAAAAAGTAGCTGGCGCCTCAGCTGCGCGATATCGACAAAAGAGGTTAATATCGTCTCTGATAACTAAGCGACTGTGTTCGTTAATTGTACGCTCAATGCTAGTAAGTGGGAATGTCTTACCTCTCTTTTATTTCCGTAACATTTTTTCTTAGTTTGATTTAAATGGGTGATGTCATAGTGATATTGCAGGAAATTGTGTTGCGGATGAGTTGACTAAGAAAGGTAGCCTCTAATCGGTTTCATCGAGAAATGACAAACCTTTGGATATTGTTGGAACACGTCATATGCTCACATCGGTCGCTATCAAGAGTTCGACGTCTGAAAAAAGGGAACCCTATAAATTCTAAAATTATGTAAGAACGTATGTAGATACCATTTGTGATACTAACTACAATATTTATGGATCTGTTTAAAGTTCGTAATTTATCTAGTACCGCTAGGAACCATATAGGTATGTATGTATGTGCATATGTATTCACATACGGTTTTTCTAAATCTACTTTATTACAAACCAATAAAATAATCTTCCATCTGTCTTCAATATTAATGCGCTAATGTTCATATCATTCAATTAGTCACATATGTACATATGTATGTATGTATGTATGTATAACAGTGCTTATGCGAACTATTATGGCATCCACCCGTACAACTGACCCCTTTAACTACGAGTAAGTATGTGCCACACATGGAATTTCCTTGATTACTAGCGCTTGCAAGCGACGCCAAGCCAAATCGAAAGCGGCACCTTATTTGACCTAAAAAATCGTAATTGAATTAAATTCACATTAACCTTAAAACTGACACGATCGCTAACGAATGATCAAGCGCGACAGCAAAAGGCGAAGAAAAAAAAAATAAAAAACAAAGGGAAGGAAAAATTGTATGTAGAAAAAAATATATTGTGCGAGTATTTAACATTACTTGGCAAAGTTCCTGTCGGCGAATAGAGAACAGAAAGTGTTGTAAAAAAAAAATAAATAAAAAAAGAAGACAATACAAAGGCACACTTGTTGATTCAGAAATTGAAAGCATATGTCTCCTACACTGCACACCGCATTCTGATTACCCTGCAGGAAAAAAATTTGGTTAGGGAAAGAAGTTCTTATGAAAAGTGGCGGTTTGCCCCCAAACTAGATTTAGTAACGGATGAAGGAAATTTGTTCTAACTAAGCAGTGTACTAAAGGTACCAGAGACCTTCGGGAAAGAAGGAGACTATCACCACAACTCATTCACGGTAAATGCGTCATTTTACCATTTTCATAAGTTATATGAAGCCTTACATCACCCGCAGAGTGGACGCTGAAAGCTGAGCTGAGCGTAAAGATGGTGAATTCGAGAAATAAGCTCTATAACTGACTGCGTAGAATTTTGTACAAAATCGCTCAGGCTCCGCAGAGGTGAAGCTGAACGGAGCAGAATTATGAATATTGATTTTTTATTAGCGAATTATTTTCTCGCCCGTTTGATTAAAATATTAATGAATTAATTAAATAATTTTACAAAATTAAAGCAAGCGTGAATTACAGCGCTGATTCTCTCATCCAGTCTGCGCTACCGAATCTTGATCACCGTCGATCGAAATCAGCTTAACGATCGGCTCGGCTTTCAGCGTCCACTCTTCTTAGTTGGGTGGACAGCAGTGGATATTAGGTATGCAGAAAAGTAAGTTTTAAAGGATTGCCAACAGAGGGCTCCAGTAGTGTATAAGAAAACCGCACAGTGTTGCGGCCAACTTCAAGTTAAAGCGTCATCATTTTACTACATTCTATACTTAGTATATTTTATTTCATCAATATGCCTAGAAATTCCATTCGCGGGAAGCATTAGTACTTTGCATCCATCTGAAAAAAGTGCAGCAGAAAGTCATCGGCTACCGTAGGGAGAGCATGCTCCATCAATTTCTACTTGTTAGGGACCCGAAAGAAGGCCATCAACATTTGCAGATGCCTAAGTAGGCGGAATTTTGCATGAAGATCCATGCCAAACCCAAGAAGAACTTACGGCAATGTTAGGCGTGACTTAATACGAAATTTAAATTAGTTTGAAAATCTTTGGTATGGTCCAGAAAGTCGTAAACTGGTTTCTTTACGAACTCAAACCAAGCAAAAGGGTACAAAGCAAAGTTAAGTGCGGCGAACCCGGGCGATCGTTATCAAAGCCAAATATCCATGGCAGCAATATAATGATCTGCATTTGGTGGCACCAGCAGGGAGTCCTGTATCAGAAGCTTCTGAAAAGTGGTCAGGCGATCGATGAGGCTCTCTACAGACAAAAACTGATGCAACTGCAGCGAGCGATTGCGAGGAAAACGATGGGATCGGCCGGTCAGATATGAGTTATTGATCTTCCGCAAAAATGCTTGGCCGCCTGTCACACGAATGGTCAAAACTTATCTCGGAGGTACGTGACGTCCTAATTTATCCACTCTACAGCTCAGATCTTGCACCATTAGGCAACCATTTATTCCCGTCGATGCAGAATTCTTCTACGAGAGTAGGCTTCACTTCAGTTGAAGATATAAAATATTGGTTTGATACTTTCTAGATCTCCAAAAACGTGTGAAGAGTGACATTAAAAGCGACCGGAATAATGGAATCATGGCTAACTTCGTAGCTGGCTTGGATCACATTACTTAATACTGGGTAATCTGATTCAGGATTCTTCAAGGATTTCCAACTAGGAAAGAAGAGGACCTGACCAACTGAAAAGAAAGGATGGTATTACCATCAACACTTAAGGCTCAATGATGGGTAAGTAAGTTGGTGCGGGTCTCTATTAGGTCCACCAGCAGGTCATTTACGATCAAGAAGACATATGTATCAGGGAAACTCGTTATCTTCGTTGACAATCAAGTGGAGGATGAAAAGGACTGAGCTACTTTGGAAGATAAACCAATATACAGTAAGAGACCCTCCCAGATCCATTACAAAACGCTATGCTATACCAACAAGTTCCATCCAGGGTAAAGATGAGACAGAACCAATTCACAATTGCCAATGTCGATGTCCAAATCTCTAGACAAGGCGGCTCATTTGGGCTTTCGTTTTTTCGACAGCTTGCCAAAGATAACAGAAGCTAAACCATCGGAGCCTATCAGTTTCTTCTCGGACATTTTAACTGACACTACAATAATACTTTGGAACATTTATGGTTAGAGGGATAGGCCTCCTCCTGGCATTCATGGAAGGCATTCAGGATGGGTAAATATCCTTCCAAGTGGAAGTATGAAGCCCGTATTCACGTACGACTTCCTAATCCAGCTTAACTTATCAAATTAGGGTATAGATTTCCTGACGGGTATGACCTTCTGTATCCGTTCCAATTGCTTAGTTATGTACTTATGCACGTACTAGAGAGGGCTGCATGAATTCATTCAAAACGGCATATGAATTATTCATATACAGATCGAATGAATGATTTTTGCTTAAAATTTTGTTGAATTTGAGTGAATACCTGTTTTAATATGTGTTTCGTCATAACAATATTCAAACAACGTGAAAATAAATTTAATAAATTTAAAACAAATAACTATTCATAACTTACAAAATTCAAAAGGGTAAGTGTTTTGTATTCGAAGTAGAATATTAAAATCGACTGTACTCTGTTTGGCTAGAAGTTTGAATGAACTCATGCAGAGGTCTAATACATACGTATCTATCATTCATGGTTGTTTTTTTTTAATAATATTTATGCGTGAATATACATAGATTGTAAGTGCTCGTACATTAGGCCGCACCACTTTACAAGCAAACAAAAAGTTCGCCGTACACCTCTGAGCCCATACAATTTTTAGAAGGCAATTGCGAAAATTTTTTTATAAATTTTTTTTTTTACGAATTTAGGGGTTCTTTTTTATATTTCTCGATGACACCTTTGTACATACATTTGGTAATAAAGATTTTTGTATGGCGAACTTTTTTCTGGCACGGTCTAATGTGCATATATATATACATATGTATTTGTACATATACATGAAGCATATCCAACAGAGTCCGCGTAGGTGGTAGCCATGTATCCAATTTGTATCTGCTAGTAATCAGTATCCAAAGATTTGCTATGCTACAAACTAAATGCTGATCTAGCCAGATATCTATGTACATCGCATACACATCAATATGTACATACATGCATACTCGTACATACATACATATGAATATTTATACAAGTTCTATTTTAGCTTAGCTGATCGCATGAGGATCACTACATTTGCAGGCGCCTGACTCTGCGACCTGTAGTCCATCTAATGTTAATGATGAAGATGATCGCGACGCTTTCAGCTGCTTGATCTTTGCCGCAACGAAACCACTGAGCGTGTGGAGTTGAAGCGGATCCAAAGCTAACTACTTCTATAAATATCTATATATAGTATGTACATATGTATATAGTTAAATAGGTATCTCTAACTTGCTTCGTTAATTAGCGTTGGCGTTGATGAAAACAAGCGACTCCAGGGGAATGCGGTAGCGAAAGCGTCACTGATGATGTCGTCAAGCTAATGCAGTTCTATTAAGGCTATAAACTCGGATTTATATAGATGCAGAGATGGAAGTGACCTCTTAGTCAACTTGATGTCCATTTGAAATGCTAGTCTTACGTTAACTAAGATACCAAAAAGAGGCTACGGCATCAATGCAAAAGTTTGTGCCTTCATACAGTTGAGAATCGTGGATTGACTGCCCGCATATACATAAGTATATTTAGTACATATGTATGGGTCGAATGTTTTCTGCTGAAATTGGACTTAAGACTTAAGTAAGACTTAAAGAAACTGACTGATGAATCGAGAGAACCCCAGTCCATTCGGCCATCCTGGGATTGTAGCCGACTATGTCAATACCAATCTTCGACTACTGCACATTATACCGTCAATTAATACCGAAAGAAGATACAACACGATCCATGGATGACTGGTACAGCAGACCCTACCATATGCCTCATTTGATAAACTTATATACGGATAGCTCTAAACTTGGTGGGATTGTCGGAGGAGAAGTTTTCTCAGCTGAACTGAGACTAGTCACACTTTTCGACTGTCTAGCCACTGTATATCAAGCAGAATTGTTTGCTATCCAAGAAGCAGCATGGGGCCTCGCTCAAAGACCAACACAGAGCAAACAAGGCTCACATTTTCTGATAGTCAGGCAACCCTCAAGGCCTTAGACTCACCGTAGATAATGTGATCTGGATTTCGGGCGATCCTTCATAGATGGCCAGATCATCTACTCTCGGTCTCGGTCCAAAGAACACTTTCAGCACGTTACTGCTATTTTCGACATTCTGAGGGCAAATCGTCTGGTCATCAACCCCAGGAGGGCCAATATATTCAATGCGAAAACAACAGATTTGAGTTCAGTTCGAGTTAGAAAAAGAGCTTTAAACATCGAAATGCATTCGCTGTGCGAAGGTCGAGATGTGTCACATTTGCTGCTATTCTACAACAATGCACATTAGATGCTCGCTGCTATACAATGTGAATGTTTAGGTATTTATTAGCAAGGAGACATTAGCGCATGCGCAAAACTACATACATACATATGCTATGCGAAAGGCGAAGGCATTCATAAATCAAATGTAACAAATTGCAAGCTGAGTCTGACACATCAAATTGCCAGGGACAAGATGCGGAGGCTGGAGACAAGTAAGTATACATGCATACATATGTACATTGTACTAAGTATGAAGTTGTATAATGAATGTAGATATGTACGTACTCAACACCTGAGAAATTGTATTGGCATTTGCTAGCTATTGGCTACTAGCTGACAGCCCCAGACATTAACGTCTTGTTGAATTTTGCGGTTAGCTTCGTCGCACATAGGTACAGCAGCCTAGTAAAGGTTCAATAAGACTATAATGGAATCAACAAAAAGTGTAAGAGGAGCAAGTAGGAGAATTGAAATATTGAAGGCTTGGGATTGGGGAGCATTGAAGTAACGCCCAGTCATGCTGTGTGGGGTATGGTAGAGTGGAACGGGAAATTTGTTCGAAGGGGAATTTTATTTTATTTAATGGTACATATACTCCATTTGCACTGGTAGCAGAAGAAGGCTTCTTCTCCGATGGAAATACTAGGAGAGGACGGAGTGCGCGTCACTTGGAATATCCAATTGGAGACAGTTGGAACAGAAGGCGTTTAGGCGGTTACAGCGCCAATCAAGAGCAGAATAAGAATATTAAGCTAAGCACTTTTCGCCAAATTAATTTTATTTTTTTTGCAATTTAGGTACCTAAGTAAATTAATAAATTCAATGGTGACTTAGTGGCCCATTATGATCCGATTGTCATTCCTTACTAGCGCATAAAGGTGGGAATACTCCAACCTTCGCAGGGTGTAGTTTTTGCGCCAGGTACGTAGTTCAACAGACTGGTGCACGAAAACAGCAGCATTCTGAACAATTCAGGCCTGAAGACCGGTCACGAACTAAACTAAACAAATACAGATTCAACTCATCAATTTGCGGAAGTGTTGACTACTCACGTCCCATTTCCCAAGTATCTGGTTGCGATTGATATGCAAGGTATGCCATGCAGGACGACCTCATTTTCGTAGCGTTGGATCTATCAAAGGCGTTTGAAACCGTCAGTCACTCCACGTTATTAGAATACTTTGAGGCTTCCTCTCTCCCACAGGGACTCAAACGGTGATCGGCGAATTAACTGAGTGGTCGACATTCGTTAGTAATCTTTAGAGACAAAACTAGCAAATCAAGAAAAATTAAACAGGGGGTACCACGGGGTGGTGTCCTATCCTTGCTATTGTTTAATTATTATATATCGAAGTTCCCTCAACCACCAGAGGCAGTCTCTATTGTCTCTTACGCTGACGACTGTTCGATAATGGCGTCTGGGAATGGATTTGATGACTTGTGCTCGGATATAAACGACTATCTTTCTGAGCTTTCTCGCCTCTCCCCTACAAAATCCTCGGCAAACTTATTCACCACCTGGACGAAGGAGGCCAGACTGCAGCTGGCGAACCGATAACCCAAAAACCCTCGGAGTTACCTTCGGCAGTCTGCTTACCTTCTCGGCGCATAAAATCGCAATTGTCAACAGAGTACTGAGCCGCAAAAAGGTCCCTAAGTCGCTGGATGGCAGCAATTGAGACAAAGGCAAAGAAGCGTTGTTGGCAACATATGTGCAAGGCAGTAGTAGGACGCCGCAGGCGCGGGCACCCGAAGAGACAACCGCTCGCAGAAGAGCCGTCGGCAAGGCACGTCAAGAGGCATCTCTACGAACTGACGGACGAAGTCCAGAGGTTCATAATACAACCTCTGGATGCAACTGCATATCGACCGACTTTAAACGGCGTTCACAGCAATTCAGCCTCGAGTTATATAGACTTTCGATATGTGAATGCCGTTCTAGGCACACAACTACCTGACGTGGACGGGACAGAACTTTGTCTGCCTCGTGAGACCCGCTCCACAATAGCCTAACTTCGCTCTGACTATTGCAGCAGGCTAAACTCATACCTCAGTAGAATGTGCCCAACCAGTACCCGGCATGTGAAGAGTCGCCACATGACGCACGGCATCTCGGCGCATGCCCCCAGAAACTCCACCCAGCTAACGCCTCTGTCCCTTCCCCTTAGCTGAACCGTTCGACAACGCAGTTGGATGAGCCGACCCGAGCGCGGTTTAGTAGCCGCTACAACAACAACAACAACCCCATTTGCCATTCCTACCTTGAAGAATATGAAAAGACAAATATCTGTTGACTCCGATGTGTTGAGAAAAAAAACTGAATTCTTTGGTAAAAAAATTGCACAGAATAGGAGACATTTTCGAAAATTGCGAACATTTTCTCTGCTTCATATCACACTCCTTAAAATAAAATTTTTGCTTCAATAAATAAAATATTATTTTTCAAGTTCGAAAGAACAGTTCCCAGAATTGCACTGTTAATTTTCTTCGACGTTGATTTCGTTTTGCCAAAATCTAACTAGTTTTTCTAATGCCTTTGTTGTTAGTATTTTTTCCAGCGATTTGTTTTTTATCGCAGCAACATTGTTGCATTGTAGGGTGTGAATATTTTGTACATGCTCCTAAATTTGCTTTTACCAAGTCTTTTTTTGCTACCTGTTCGTTTCATTCATTGTTATGGCTTTTGTCAAAGTGTTGCATATTCCTTGTTGGGTTTTTTTGTCTTTTTAGTATTATTTAGTCAGTATTATCTTCTTGAAACTTAAAACATTTACCATTTTGGTGACAGTTT
>NW_023458555.1:13407303-13458877 GCF_013731165.1 Rhagoletis pomonella | reverse complement strand
AAACAGAAACCACCAACCAAGATACAAGTATTTCTATGCAAATCAAAAAAGCAAAAAAAAAGATAACGAAAATACATAAATACTCGTAATCACAGTAACAAATAACTTATAAGCAATCACAACAATAACAATAACTCCTTGATTCTTACAAACAGATGCCAGCAAACCCAAGTGATGTTGTACGTGTTCGTAGTTTTGGGTTTTATCTACTCATTTCTTCGCTTCTTTGTCACATTTATCACTTGAAAGTCGCTTGACTTTGTTTTTGAAGTATCTTTTGTTTGAGTGATCCTTCAAAAGTTGTTGGTTTCACATGGTTTTCAGTTCAGATTAGAATTTTAATAATGCTATCATTAGTGCCTGCTTCTGAACCTACATACATACATACATATGTATGTACTAGAAGATCGTGGTGTGGCGGAGAAATATATACTATATGTCAAGTACAAAACCGCGTATCAACACAATGCAAAACCGCGTATGTTAAGTTGCATATGATAATTTGTAGAGAGATTCGCAACAACTTTTTATATAATATAGAAATGAAAAAAAACTTAAAAAAAAAAATTAATTCATTAAAAAAAAATCTTTTTAAAGCAATAAAATCTGAAACTTGAAAAAAATTTAATTGAAAAAACATGTTCCTAAAAATTAAATAACATTAAAAACTTTTCTTTTTTGAACAATAGAATCTAAAAATTAAAATAAAATTTTCAATCATAAAACCTTAAACAAAAAAAATTAAATTAAATAAGAAAACATTAAGATAAAAAAACTTTTTAAAACAAAAACATAAATTAAATTAAATGAAACTAAGAAAATATACATTTTTCTTTTCAAGACAACATAATCTAAAAATCTAAAGAAAATAAGATTCAAAAATGAAATAAAAAATAAACTAAAGAATTTTCTAAATAATAAATTAAATGAAAAAATTATGTGAAAATAAAAAGAAAACAATTTCATTAAAGAAGTCAGTTCCTAAATATTAACTAAAATTAAAAATAAAACTTGTTTTCGAGCCATAAAATCTAAAAATTAAAACAATATTTTCCTTTTCAAAACCATTCAAAAAAGAAAAAATAAAAAAATATAACATTAAAAAACTAATTGAATAAAAAAAATTTCTTTTCAACGCAATAAAAACTGTAAATTCAAAGAAACAACTTAATTAGAAAGAAATAGGTTCCTATAAATTAAGTAAAATTAAAAAACTATCTCTTTCAAAGAGTAAAACATTTTTAATTTCAAAACAATAAAAACTAAAACTTAGAAAAGAAATAAATTAAATAAGTAACAAATTAAAATAAAAACCTAAAATAAGATTCAAAACTTAAATGAAATTAAAAAAATATAAATGTTTCTTTCCAAAACAATATTTTTTATTTAATCTATTAAACTTATAGTTAAATTATAAATTTAAAGAGTAAGTTAGCGCTGGCTGCTGAGGCTGAGAAAAAAAATATATATAATAAGTTTTTAAAAATTAAAAAAAGAATCTTTTCAAAGCAATAACATCTGAAAACGAATAGAAAAAAAAATATTAAAAAAAGATGTCCTGAAAACTAAGTAAAAAATAAAATAATATTTAAAAAAGTAAAATTTAAAAATTTAAAAAAGAAATATGTTCCTTTTTAAAGCAATGAGAGCTAACTAAATTAAATAAGCAAAAATTGCAATAAAAATTAAATAAATTTAAGAAAGAATAAATTTTTCTTTTCAAATCAATGAAATCTAAAAATTAAACTAAAACAAGTAAGAAAATATAAACACGCCCACTTTCGAAAAATCTATAATAATCTTACTTCTTCATATCTTTGAATAAATTAGCGTCCTTAGTAATTGAAATATCGGAATTTTAGTATCTCTGAAATTTACCGTTATATGGGAAGTGGACGTAATTTTAGTCTGATTTAAAAAATTTTCACTATTTTTTTGCGCCAAGGGGAAATAAGTGTACCGAGTTTTATGGAAATTGATAAATCGGTCACAGAGTTGAACATATGTATGTAGGCGTAAGTGGGTGGTGCCACGCCCATTTTCCAAAATTTTGCAAAAATCTCATTTATTGCTAAACGATTATTGCGCATGTCGATTTTAAATGAAGCAGCTTCTTTAGTTGTCTACCGATCTTCGTATTTCCGTAAATAACCGTTATATGGGAGGTGGGCGTGGCTATTGTTCGATTTCAAAAATTTTCAACAGGTTTCTTAGCTTTATCTAAGCAATGAACAAGTGCGCTCGGGTAAAACATACTTTCTCATCCAACGGTATCGCCGAATAGCAATCGATTCGATTGCCATATCTTCCCAAAATCTACATTTGTTTATGCGGCACACATCTCAGTGCAAGATCGCTCTTCTTAGCAAATTTCTTATCTATGTGCATGTGTATGTAGTTCATGATTTTTTCCTGTAGGCAATTTAAAGGAAAATCGCATGTAAAATGCTGCCGAAACTGCTCGTTGCCGAAAAGAAGAGTTAATTTTATTCGCTTTGGACTCTTATGTACATACAAATGTACTTATCTGTATTTCGAAACGCTTTGCATCCGCCAAACTGACAACAGAGGAGGAAGAATTCAAAAGCTCAAAATGACGCTTCATATGTATTAAGGGTGGTCCTTAAAATGTTAACGTATACATTTTGAATGGGACGCCCTTTGTTTTGTTCTACGTACAAAATAAAAATATCGACAAAAGTTTCAAAATTAAAAAAAATATATATATTTAGGTCGAGGTTTTAAAAAATTTAATGGTTTCTGAATCGCGGAAATTCGACAAAATTTCGGCTTTGGCCCCGCGAGTTTATCAATTCATATGAACGAGTTTCAATATTAAGACAAAATTTATTAGATTTCAAGTCAAAGTTTGGTAGAATTTTTACGATTTCAAAAATTAATTTTTTCAAACCCTAGTAGCGACCCCCAAAAATATGTTTAAAATTTTGAATTTTCCGTGTACCTCATTATATTGTACGTAGAACAAAATAAACATATAAACAATTGGGTATTATTATTGGAAATCTCCTGAGGAGAACCGGAGTTTTCCGATCGAAAAATATTGATTTTCAAGAACTCAATACCATTTCTACGAAAAGTGGTTTTTCCCGCATATAAAATACATGGAAAACTTTGAGCGCTTTGAGCGATCTCTAAATATTTTTTTGTTTCAAAATAAAAAATAGGGGGATATTTTTTCTCGACTTTACTCTTTTGGACCACCCTAATGTACATACATATATACATAAGTGCTTGCATTCATATGGAAGTACTACGCATAAAGCACATAAAATCTAAGGTTTTCCTTGCATTGCGCGTTGCTGCACTTCAAACAACGCACTGCCACCAACTGACTCCGACTATTGTGGGCAACAGGCAACAGGCAACAGGTGGGCAGCAGCGACGACAAAAAGGTAATCGCAACAAAACCGTTCATTGGTAAAGGAATGCACTTGGCGGCTTGGTGTGTACGTGCAACAGAACCCGAATTTGCTATGCATCGCCATGCGCTGGCGGCTCGTCGCTGTTCGGCCTGACTGTCTTGTTGTTGTGGCGGGGCTCATTGACTGGGCTGGGGCTGGCGCTGGGCTGGGCTGAGTTGAGTTGAGGTGGTGTAGGTTAACGGTCGGGTTGCAGCGCGGCGTGTTGCTTGATTGCTTGCATATCGAAGTTGTTGTTGTCATTGCCGTTGCACTGAATTTAGGTCAACACAACTACAATTAACAAACATACATATGTATGTAGGTATTTTCATCGTTCGTCCGCCGTTGTTTTTGTCATTTGTATTTGCTGTCGCTATATTTTATATTCTTGTTGCTGCTGCCTCTCTTTACTTTTGTTTGTTTGCTTTGTTTCTTGTAATTGCATACAGTTTGTATCAATGTACACTTGTGGTCAGCTGATTAAGTTAAGTGACATATTGAACAGTTTTGCATATGTTTCTTTGGTTTATTTAATGTTTATAATTTTGTTAATAAAAGTCAACTTCAAACTTGGCACAAAAATTGTAAAAATTCAACAAACTTTGACAATTACACCCAATAATTTAAAACTTTTTATTACAAATTTTATAGAAAAATTTTAGGTTTGCAGTTTTATAGCCCATTAAATTTTAGTGCATTAAATTGCATACCTCAAGATGCTAGAAAATCACCTTGATTTTTTAATATTTTTTATTTTTGTTTTGCTGACGGTGCTAGGTATTTTCTTCCATATAAAAGTAATTGTCGAGCATACTTTATATGGGAGAAAATGCTCGACACAGTCAGCCGAAAAAAATTATTACGAAACAGCGAGCTAAATATAAAACTGCATACCTAAAATTTTCCTAAAGTTTTTTAATAAAAAGTTTTAAATTTTTTGGTGTAATTGTTAAAGTTTGTTGAAGCTCCATAATTTTTGTGCCAAGTTTGAAATGTGGATTTATGTGGTGCTGATTTGTTGTTTTTGCTTTTAGTTCTAAAGTTTGTGCGTTTTTCGTGCTTTCTTAAATTTTTTATTTCATCTGTTTCTCCTCCTTCTTTCGTTGTTGTTCAATGACTTTAATGTATGTTTGTATTACATATATATTTACAGGGAGTCTTGCGTGCACGCAGCACTACGAAAGTCAATTTAATTCAGCCCAACCACCGAGTTTCTTCCAATTATAAATGCTTATTTTCAATTTAATTGCGTAGAGTGGGGAAAGTTTTTATGGCTGCAAGGAATTAATCTATGTTTAGGGTTAAGAGCTTCTTCGCTTCGCTGTTTTATCGCATTAATTGAGGAAATTTGGAAATTCCCTTAAGTCGTATGCACATAGCATACATATATATGTATGTATATGTAGGTATGTTTGTACATATGAATACACACTTTTCGATGTTAAACATTTCCTTTAATTTGATTTGGTTATTACTGCGGCTACAGTGGTTGCTAAGCTGAAACGTTCGCATGGGAAAGGCTTAATATGTGTCCAAGACTTGATTGGAAAGTTATTTTTTCATAGAAAATTTTAAACGCTTAAAGCGATGGTCAACAAAATAGCATTTGTGGTTGTAATTGTAATTCTACAGTTTCCCAATGCTAATATATATCTGCGATTTCCTTCAGCTGAGCCAGTTATGTAGGTTAGTCGCATTCTGGAACCGAATCACGGCATTCGATATCGAAGAAAACTCAAATCGAAATATGATTTTGAGATTACGGCATTCGTTGGCGAGTGCGTTTCGTTAATTTAAATTTTATTGGGAAGAAATCGCTGTCATTTCATTCGATTCGATTCGAAACGAGTAATCATGCGATCACGAATGCCGATTCGAGGCCTGCTAAGAGCTCAGCATCGTAAGTAATTTTGGTTTCTAAATTTAAATCAACTTTTTAAAATTATCATAATCATCCTCCGATAGCGAGGATAAATGCACAAATCCGGAGAGAGTTATTCTCGCCAATAAAACTGAAGAAAACAAAAATTCGTAATCAGCTGGAAACCACCCGCTTAATTGGTATTCTTTATGCAAAGGATTATTTAAAATGGCACGGTCATGAGAGCCATGACATAGATTTAAATGAGAACAAAGATTTATAAAAATATTTCACTACTACAATTTTTTTTCTACGTACCGATTTGATCTAAATTTACTGGGCTAAAATTTAACTTCTAAAATCCTAGAAAATTGTAGCCTTACGTGGGAAGAACCTCAATAACTTAAAAGTCAGGAAGGTTTAAGAAAATTGTGGCCATATTTGATATCGGGGGGGAAAAACTACATCAAATGCCATTAAAACATATTAAAGTTCCCACTGACGTATAGGCAATTTTGACCACTTCCTAAGTTGCCCCCAATTTAGTTATGTTGGCAGATTAAATGAGTATGTATGTTAGTCGAAAAATAAATTTGCCATCGTGGTAAAAACTTTTGGATACAACTCAATTCTATTTTCGTCAAATAAGAAATTAAAATGAGTATCTTATTTTTATAAAAAGTTTATAAATGCCCCATTATTGTACGGTTCATTTTCTAAAATACCTTGCGCTTTTTCAACCGCCTTCGCTGGAGAAACTAGAGCTCCATCATCAACCATATGGTGCGCAAGCGCTTAGAAAAATGTCCACATTTTGAAATACATATAACCAGTTGTTGTACATGTAGTCCCTAATTTGTATTGTACGAGTATTAAATCGAAAATGAAATGCATTTTTACTGTTTTTATTTTATTTTTTTTTGTTTTTTATTGCTTAAGCTTTTGCCTTCTGCCTTTCCACAAAGCGCAAGTGTACACTTTCAAGACGAGGAAACAAGCCCGCTTGTTGCTTGAGCCAGGCGCAGAGCGCGTACGAGTACAACAAGTATGCGCAGAGGAGCTCCCAGTGCATACATATTCATTTAAACATACATACATACATACATAGCCAGGTACATATCTACAACTGTATATACATTTGTTGGCATTAAGTAGCTGGTTGCGTCTAATAAAAAATGTCAGACTTGTGTAACTTTTATTGTTGTTGTTGTTGTTGTTGTTCGTAGTTATTCTAAGTCATTCTCATTCATTGTTGGTTGGCCCATCCGAATCGCCTTTTTACACTTTCGGTTTGTTGGCTGGCAAGTTTCTTTATGTTTGCTATCCAAGTTGCGCCTGTTAAGCTGTATTTTAACTGCTTTTTTATTTTTCTTTTTTTTTCTTAATTGCACAGTGTTTGTTGTTGTAATTTGTTTATTCATTGCTTTGTCTGAAAGGTAGCTAGCTAGCTCATAACGGGATTTGAAGAAGTTGCTTTATGGGCATGGGAGCTTTTTTTTTTTTGTTTCATTCTATTTATTCAGAATACAAAGCAAGGAGATAAGGTAAGTCAAAGGAAAAAATTTAACTGTTCAACTTTAATATGAACAACAGTGACTGTAGAAAAGGCCACCAAAAATAAATGCAAACCAAAAGCAACAACAATTTATAGACAAAAGTCGAAGATTCTCACATTCAGCGTTTGGCGAAGCTCGAAAGTCATTTTGTTATGCTAGCGGGCTAGCTAACCGGACATGGATTGGTGGCTTTGTCTGTTAGCCTTTTGTACTGCAAGATTTTCGTTAAGTGTTTGTGCATATTTAATATGGATATACATACATGCATACATACTTACCTAATGCACTTACAGTATGTGGAGAAAATATGTTTCTAAATATTTGAATTTATGCTGAAATATTTTCTGTCGCTTTTTGATACTTTTTCATTTTTTACTTGAAGTAAAAACCTATTTACATGCATTGTAGGTTATAGCTCTGATATAATAAATTGATTAAAATTTGGGAAATGCAAAGACGAAAGATATTCCGATTGCAAACATTTATTTAAATTGAAGTGCTCTTGTAAACAGGTGGCAACCATTTATAAGAATTAAAAAAAAGGGTTTTTTTTAAATCTGTAGTGTATACTTTTTCATTTAAACTATTATTTTAATAAATTTTACTTGCAAACAGGTGGTAACCCTGTACAAAGAAGCTGTTTTTAAGTCTCGTTCGCTAGAGATGCATATTATTTTACTAATAATTTAATTTGATTTCAACTTTTGAAAAAGGTGGCAACTCTCTGCTTAGAATATACTATATGTTAATCCGGATTATAGCATGTCTGTAGCCAAATTTTATTCAACTCCGTCGAGCTATTTTTATTATTTGAGGCAATACCAGCGTTTCGTCCTGCAGAAAGTTCCATTTTACCGAAATTGTGTCTGAACTGGCAGTGTTCTATCAGATAGCGAGTAAAAGTCCTCAGATTAGAAGTTATAGATTTCTCGGATTGGCTTTCCTTTTGTCAATCGCTAGCATGGCGGTGGTTCATATAAATTCCATTTTGAATTTAAGATACGTGGCGCCTCATATCCAACCAGTCTTACTGCCGCAAGAAGGCACTGCGTTTTCGAAGCTTCCCCTACTCTCACGCATTAAAGTTGAAACAAATTTATGGATTCAAACTAACTAGATAATAGGGTGTATTTCGGAACAAAGATAAAAAATTGCAGTAGGCGTGAATTTTACCCTTTCAAGGAAAGCCTCAAGAAGAGAGGTAGGGGTATTTATTCAAAATGTCAAAAGGTGAAGGTCTCCCTCTGCTGCTATTTTTGCTGACTTGGGTAAAATAATTTTCGCACATACTGTATGTACTAAGCAAATACATACTACACAAATACTGATACTACTATTTACTGCACATGAGAGCAATTTACCGGTTGGCCTTGGCTAGCAGGCAGGAAAGAGTTACATATGTATGTGTATCTATCATTTTAATGACAATGTAATTTATGAATAAAAATGTATACATATACATACATATGTATGCATGCATGGAATTAGTTGGTGTAAGTTATGTAAAGCTTGTAAATGTATCTAATTGCCTTTTATGTATTCAAGGCAGCACTAGAAGGTTTTAATTTCATATAGCCCAATTATTTCCTAGTTCCAGGTAACTTACATTCATTAGTCTTCCTGATTAGCTAATAAAACAGCCAATAATTTGTTTTATTATACGGACATTAGGGTGTGTCATTTCGGAGTAACTTTTTTTTCAACTAAAAAACAGGCTAACAACTTTCAAAACGTTGAAAAAAGGAGCCTATAAAAATTTGAGCTCTTGTTATTAAGATTAAGTGGTGCCTGTTCCTAATTTTCCATTTCCCATTTAAATAAAATGGAAAATATTAAGAGCTTAAATTTTTAGAAGGTGAAACAAGTCACCTTTTTGAAAGTTTTTAGGCTGTTTTTTAGTTGAAAGAAAATTTGCTCAAAAATGACACACCCTAATGGACATGGTATGTATTGTTCTCCAATGCCATGAATCAAAATATTGGGAATTTCCGAATAAGCACGCAAGCCTTCTTCTTTGTTCTACGTAAAAAATGACATCCACGAAATTTTCAAAATTTACAAATTTTTTTAATCGCAAAAATTCGACAAAATTTTTTTTTCTCTTCAGATTTCACAGTCGTCCGGATTGTTCCATAATTCATTACTTACAGCTTTGGTGTACTGAGTAGAAAGAAACAGCTGGTAGCAGGGAGTTAACTGCTTCGCTAACCTATATTTCCGAGCCATGTCTGGCTTATATCGCACGCTGCGATATTGCTACGTCCAGGAACCCAGCAGAGAGAGGCTTTGACGTCACTCACTGAAGCCAGCGATGCGCGAAATTTCCGTAGCCAAGGTTTTTTTAATACTACGCGGCTGTTCACGAATATATTGACGTTTCCTGATAGAAACTTTTATTTATTTTTTATAATTTTTTTCCCACATTTTCCACATGAGATATGCCGCTTTCTCTATGGTAATTGATCTCCACATAAAATACGCTACAGTTATCAGGCAGGCGTAATGATTGTCCGTGGAGTACAGAGCCGAGGTGACGCCTTTTTCTCTTCCTTTTTTGAGTGTAGATATGCTGAAATACCATCATTTACCGGCAGTAGACCGCAACCCAAACTTCCCTGGTTGGAAAGAGTATAGGAATCTTAAGATTAAAATCCCATGATGATTTGAGGCAGTTTGTTTCGGCGTCTAATTTGGTCTTCATTCCGTTACGTCATCCTCTATTAATTATCACCAAGACCTCTGCGTGCCCGTAAGTCTCTTTCGTGTTTCCTTTAGTTTAAGAGCACCATTTGTGGCACCGCTTAGTACGAATACTTGTGGTGACTTCAATTAAAATGTCATATTCAGCCCTTGTTGTGGTGCGCTTCTCAGCCCGCCTGATATACTGAGATTTGCGTGAATCTGCACTCTTCCAGTTTTTATTTTCTGATAGCTGTTTTTATCCAGTGCTCTCCGACAGACCAGCGCTTAGTCACTTATTTAGTTGTACCAAAACTACCTTATCTGCCATATTATATCCTTTTCGGCCCTGCCCTATCTTTCTCTATCCTCTCAAATTCTTTCCTATCCAGTTTTTTATCAAATTTTTTTGTTTTAATTTTCAACACATAATTTTGTAGCTCCAGACTCGAATTAATCGGTTCTCTGCTGCAATACTTATTGTCCCCTCATTTCTTCTAAATACTCTCTCAGCCTAGAAAACCAAATGCTTATTTTCTCAGCTTTTTTCTATTTGTCACGAAGGTTTTCTGCTTTCTTTCCATTCGTTTTATTTTTTGTTTTTGTCTCTGCCACTCAATATCCATTCAAAACCCTTCACGATGGTGGTATGCTTTTGCCATAACTAATGTGGTATTGTATTCAACATTTCGTCTTGGCTGTGTTGTTGGTTTTCCATTGGTTTCACTTGCATACTTTTCCGCTCATCAGCCCCGTTTGTAACATTCAATCATTTGTTTGCATGTATATATACTAATATATGTACATATGTATGCTTCCTAGTATGCACCTCATCCTTCTCACGTTTTCAAAGTTTGCTAGGCACCGTATTTTCATTGTCTTCTAGGTACATGTGTGGTAGGCAGCCCTTTAATACTAGCTTTTCCATTCCATTCATTAGCTAATATTTATGACGGGACTTCAGTATGCTAACGGTATTCATAAAAAAGAAACCTAGTCTGTAGAATGATGCACCACACACATGCACGAATATAGTACATACACTTGTGGTCAGCTGATTAATCCAAGTGACACTTTGACTAGTTTTGGCTATTTTTCTTTTGTTTATCTAATTCTTAAATTTTTTTTAAATGCTTGGCACTTTACCTAACCAGCGCCACATAAACTCAGATTTCAAACTTCCTACAAAAATTATTAAAATTCAACAAACTTTTACATTTGCACCCAAAAATTTTAAACTTTTTATTCCGAATTTTAAGGAAAATGTTGGGTATGCAGTTTTGTAGCTCATTAAATTTTAGTAGATTAGTATGTAAATTTCAAGAAAATGGCGTTGATTTTTAACATTTTTTTTTTGCTGATGGTGCTAGGCATTTTGTCCCATACAAACGAAATTGTCGAGCATATTTTATATGGGAAAAAATGCACAACACCGTCAGCCAAAAAAATTATTAAAAATCAACGCAATTCTCTAGCGTCTTGTAATTTACACTTTTATCTACTAATATTTAATGAACTACAAAACTGTACTTTCTAAATTCTAATAAAAAGTTTAAAACTTTTGGGTGCAAATGTTAGTTTGTTAAATTTTCATAATTTTTATACGAAGTTTGAAATGTGAATTTATGTGGCGCTGGTTAGGTAAAATACTGGATTTTTATAAAAAAATATAAAGATTAAACAAACAAAAGAAAAATGGGCAAAACTAGTCAAAATGTCACTTGACTTAATCAGCTGACCACAAGGGTATGTACATACATATGTATGAGAAAATATGGCATGTAACGTGTTAAACAAATGCCTTAGAAGAGCTTGGGTATTCGATTTTTAAAAAAGATTTCATTGAAGATAGTCTTTACTTGTACATATTTATGTACAATACAAACATATGTACATTAGGGCGGTCTTTAAAAAATAAATTAACGATTTTTTTTCAGTCTCACCCCCTCAATCGGTATTGCCACGGTCACAGATATCACATATAAATTTTGGTACCGATTGGAGTCGGTTAAGACGTCTTCATAGGGTTATCTGAACTTTGACCACTGTGCGACACGCCTTAACCGACTTCAATAGGGACATTTCCGACTATGGAAGTATCGATTTTGGGTATCAGATGAAAATAAAATGTTTTTAAATTTTTTTTAGTCTCCATAGAGGAATTTGTACAGAGAAGGAAAGGTGAGGTTATATTCAATAATTTTGAACAAAAGTTTGTAAGGGAAACCTATTTTCTAAAGCGACTCATTCTATCTGCAGAAGTAAAATTCTGACTAACACTTGAAATGTCGAGCAGGAAGGAGCTGTTACTGTTAAAAAGAGCTACGAGACCACAGCTTATCCCCGTAGCACCCTTTGGTATGCTTCCGAATGCCACAAAACTTTTTCGATGTATAAGTTTGCTTCCTCTTCTTCTTCTTCGAAAACGGCTCAGTCATGGGAGAATCGTGTTAAAATACATACATACATACCAAAATGGTAAGGAGACATACAAGTACGAGTTTTTATGCTTTTTAGTTTCAGTTAATTTTTCCACTTCTTCAGCAACGAATTCCTCGGCTATTTAGTCTTCACCTGCTTCATAGCTTAATACATTACTCGTACAAGGCATAACAATAAGCCATAGCAACTTTGTCAATGGAGGCATGAGTGAGTACTGCTTTGCATGAATGGGCTGTATGGTGACAAAACAAAAATCGTTAGAACGAAAGACTGCCAATGTTGTTGTTGTCATGCTGCGGTACTAATATTCAATTTTCGCAAACTGTGTTAATAGGAACTTGCTTAGCTGTAAAATGTGCACTTCCGCTATTGTTGATTTGAAGTGGTTTAGAAAATTAAGCGGAACTACCACAATGTAACGGGGTAAATGGAGGTCTGCACAGTGGGTCAAAGTGCAGTGATTTTTTTCCTTTTTTGGTGTACTTTTGGGAAGTTTTCTAATTAGCGAGAAGAAAATTCATACAACTGCTAACAATTATTGACAATTCACAACGCTTCATGGAATAATTTTTATTGCAAATTGTTATTATTTTATATTTTGGTATGCAGTTTTATAGCCCATTCAATTTTCGTACAAATAAGGTGCAAGTTTCAAGTGAATACAACATACCGGTGATTTTCGTTAGTTTTTTGTTTTGCTGGCGGGGTCGAACATATTTTCCATACAAAGTATTTTCGAACATTTTTTGGAAAAGAATGTCTAGTACCGCCAACAAAATAATTACCAAAAATCAACGGTATTTTGTAGCCACTTGAAACTTAGACTTTGTGATAATAAAATTGAATGGGCTATAGAACTGTATACCAAAAATTGTTCTTAAAATTCTAAATAAAAATTTCAAAATATTGAGGAAAATTTGTTGAATTTTAATAATTTTTGTACAAAGTTTAAAACGTGCATTTATATGGTGTTTGTTATATATCTGCCTAGACTTTTATTTCACACATCCATCCATTCAATATGTATTACCCAGCACAGTCCTTCTTTTGACTATTTCAAGAGCGCCCGATCACTCGAAGTCACTGCCTATACTTCCCACCATACATTAGAACGAGCGTTTTGAGAGAAGTCTCGAGAGGTTTTTCACCATTCTAGCCGCGTCATCTTATGCAACTATATTAGATCTGCAGAGGTATCATTGCCTTCCAGAGTGCTTGCGGCAATCAGTTTCCTGTTCGCCGACCTCGTTCGATTTTGAAGCCTTTTGTAAGTCGCTGCAATTACTGGCCGAATTTTCAGGCCATATTTCTCTCGAGAAGAATCTGAACCGGTATTTTGGTACGCTATTTTCTTCCTTCAAAAAATATGTTTGGCTTTCTGTTTTAACTCCCGATTGCGCCCGATCACAGCGAGCCACATATATACGAGGCAAATTTGCTTTCAACAGCCGTGTGACGTATCCGCACTCGCTGAAATTCAATCAATGCTTTTGTCCTGGAATAAAGTGCTGAAGGTTAGCGTGTTTCGGGCCACAGCGGGGTCGGCCAGCCTCAGTCTGTTATCAGATATTTCGATGTGGAGGTTGGAGCAAAATATATCATCTTTGCCTATCCTCGCATTGAAGTCATCAAGCACTAATATTACTATAGCGTGACGAGTGCAGTGCTCAAAAAGGCGCTGAGGGCTTGTACGAAATCGAGCTAGAGGAATCTCGTTAAGATGCAGATAGTAGCCAGATGCCAGTTCACTGCAATTGAACACAAAACTTGGCGTCACAGTGTAGCAGTAAACGTTGCAAGGTTCTACGATCTTCAAAAGCGGGCCCTAGACGCTCAATTCAAACGAGAATAATTGGCCGTCTAGGGATCTTTTTGTTTTTGAACCGAACGTTGGTGGTAAGTGATGGAAAATTTGAATGGTCGGCGAATGTGCTGGACAGCGACTTTGATCAATAATTTTGATCCCTGGGTCCATTTTATAGAAGTTTCTCTAGTATTCAGGTTCCGTATTGTGCAGAACGTTAAGTAAATTTTCATGAGTGAAGCGGTCAACAATTCACGCACTTCACAACAAACAGTCTTTGCGAGTCGAAAACTCAACTGGGAATGAATTTTCCATCATCAAAAGATTGATTGGTTGATTGAACGTTGGTTGAAGTGAGCGGTTTTCTTAACTCAACCGTTTGATCAAGTAACTCGTCTGTCTAGTCTTCATTGCCATACAACTTTTTCAAGCCCCTCTCAAAAAAGAGAACAGGATCTTATCTGAGGCTAGTCTGTACGTGAATTTTCTATTTCTACGTATGAAAGCCCCATAATTTATTTGAGTTTTGCTGTCGGTTTTGTAGACTTTGAGGGTGATCTTCATGAAGCTATGGTTATCCTTGTTGTCACTCTTCACTATATTGCCTAAATTTTCGCTATTGAGAAGCAATACTGCCTGCTTCTTTTGGTGCATTTCAAAGATTTGTGAACTTATAACTGGTGCCATGAGTGGCGAAGATTTGAGGTGATACGCCTGAGCTGTACCAGGGCTATTGAACTGATTCCAATCATGCTTTCCTCAGCACGAATTTTCTGTCCCCTAGATCTGGTTCTGTTCTCTGAAAGTAGAGAGGACAGATCCTTGGGAACATCTATTAAATACCTACCATAGGGGAACCAGAGAACTCTTCAGTAATTGTAGGATAACTAAAAATATTTTCACATGATTTATTTGAAATTTGCAAGTAATGCTTTCAGAAAATTTATTCAAAGAAATATATAGATATATTTTTTAAAATCCACATCTTTATTTAGTTTTGCACCTCCGTAACGTCCTTAAGCTCCTAACTTATAACTCATTTTATTAGTCACCCAAATTGCACAAGGGAACTGATTTAAATGCCTTAACCCTAAGACTAAACCGCAAACTTATTTTTCAATTTATTAAAAAAAAAATTGTATTGCAAACCAGTTCACTTATTTCAAAGACATAAATATTTTACTTCTTTCATTGTTTATCCTTACTTAAATATTTATATTAAAATTTATCTCAAATCAAGATCAAGTATTCACACATACATACAACTGCAAAAGTATAAAAGTTTATTGAAAATAAATTATGACATCTAATGCCACCTTCGCACAATCAACAGAAACTGGATCTGCCATAAAAATTGCGCACATGTTTCTCAATTCGATACAGAGGAATTGAAAGGCTTTTTGAGGAGGACAAGCGACAAAACCACTTTTGAAAGCTGCCAATGACAAAATGACGAAACTTGAATTTTTCAATAATTTCAAATGCCGGTGCCATATTTTTTTTTTTTTTTTGTATATGGATGCACACATACATACAAACATATGTAATATATACATATGTATATAATATATATACAAGTGTGCGTACATAGAAAATAAAACCATGTAAAATATTGCCACTGAAAAAAACAAAAACAATCAAACACCGGATAAAACCACGCAACTCTGGCGCACACACACACACACACACACACATGCACAAAGTTACGTCAATGAATACCAGCAGCCTAGTTATAAAGTTTTCGTAATAAAAAAGCTAACAGGAGCTAAATAATTTTTTTGTTTCAACTTTTTTCTATGCTTCGAGTGAACCAAGTGAAAACCTGTTTTTCAATACCAAAGTCAATACGGCGACAAAGTAACGCAACTGGATAACAAAAATACACATTGGCAATAACAAAAACGTAACTGAGTACACATGCATGTACTTATGTATATTAGACCGTACCAAAAAAAAAAAGTTCGCCATACATCCCTGAGTCTAAAGTATTTTTTTTTTTTGCAAGCAGTTTCGGAAATTTTTTTTTGGCTGAACGTCATCATATCCTTGCATTTACATACAATCGGATCTAAAATTATAATATTTATATCGATGTTTTTGTCTCGAAAATGAAGTTTTTTTTGGTTCCAAAGTTCATTGACCTCAAGTACCCCATTCCAGTATTTGCCCATTAGATCTCATCTCCTACCGCCCTAATGTACCACCAATGTCAGTTAATTGAAGCTTGCCAAAAATCATTACACTTTTGCTAAGGAAATATTGGGGTCGCCTTTTGTAATTTCTCATCACATCTTCGGAATTCGTAGCCTATTTTAAAGTATAGTATATCACTTTTTTGTCTCAAGGAGATAATTATTTTGCTCCTAATTTTATTTACCTCCAGAACGTCATTCTTGTACTTACCTTCCAGATCTCTGTTCCTTCCTATCTAATGCCAGCAATTTAAAGCTCACCAAAACTCATAAATTTTTTTCTAAGGAATTATATTGATTATTCTAGTATTTAGAACTATGTATTTAAAAAATATTTGTAATACCAAATCTACGTTGAATCACCGAAGAATGTAAAAAGGCAACTTCAGGCGCCAAAAAAAAATTTAAATTGCCTTACAAAAATACTTTAATACATAGAGTTGTACGGCGAACTTTTTTTGTTTAATTGTAAGGTGGTACAGTCTAATGTACATACATACATAGTTACAAATTTTATGTAAAGTCAAAGCTATGAATAGTTAACAAAAAATACATATACATATAGGTACATACATAGATATGTCAGTCCATGTGCCTCCATGTGACTAAGACCCAGGCTGCTGTAGTTCGCCTAAAGCTTGCCACACTTTGGCATTAGAATCCCACGCAATTTTACAAAAACAAAAAGAAGCATTACATAAAAAATAAATAAAAAAAAAGCTGCAAGGCGCTTTAGAAATAAGAGGAGATAACAGCAACAAGAAATACAACAACCAAAAGCAGCAGCAACTCCATGAGCACCAACGAAGGCTACAGTGACTATATGTATGTATGTAGCTAACGACGAGTCGGGTTGATTGTCTACTAAGTAGATTGCACTCGTAGCTTTATTACAAAGTCAACTTGGTAGCATCTTGATCAATCGAAAAACCCCCTACGCAAAAGGTTACACAATCTCGAAGAACGAGTCAACATAGCGTGCTGTGAGACGGACAAGAAGCGCTTAACCACAAGTTGAAGATTTGTTGAAGAGTTGACTATGGTTGGTTGATGATGACAGAAGTTTTGTAGGCTAAGCTTTTTGTGGTTTGAGTATATATATTCTGGTTGCTGGATAGCAAAACTTTAGCTAGTAAGCACTTGCTCTGGTGGTGAATGAGGACAAAATAAAAATTCTTCTGGTAATATTTGTGATAATAAAGAGAGGAGAAGAAGTCTGCTATGGCACAATATTGTTAGTCATAATCTCAGAACGGCAAGTCTGTTCAAAGGCGTCCCGTTATCTTAACGATAGAACGATATAGAGTATCTATGGATCCGACACTAAACTTGCTTCTGCAATAATCCGTGAAATACGCACTTCTAGCTATATTTTCCGACAGCTAAAACAGTGTAGTCAAAACGCTTAAGCGCTTTTGGGCAGATGTCTAGAATTTTTGAGTGACCGAACCTAGTGTCACTTCACATTATCATTTGAGTTTTCGTCTGACTGTACTTTACTGTACTGTCTGTAGTTCCTCATAAAGGTCTACAGGCGGTGGTTGAGAACAGTTTTCGTGGCTATAGTCGGAGTAGAGAGTAGCCCTAACGAAAATCACCCTCTGTACATAAATGGACGAACTACTGTGGTATATATGCGGTCACCTTGTTCGTTATGTATTTTATGTATATTCATATCCTACGATCTTTACCGGAACCGTAATATTAAAAAAAATTTACAAGCAAAATATAAGTTTTGTAGCCACAAATAGCTGACCTAAGGCCCATTTACTTCTTCGGAGTTACTGTATGGTGACGGACAACCAACAGTAAAATTGAAACCGTGCTTATCACGAGGGCTTTTTCCTCCACACCCAGCAAAGCTGCTGAAGTTATCTCGGTCCTTTTTGTGACAAACTTCAGACTACCTGAAATGGTACTAAGCAAAATTTTTTCCTGCCTACAAAAGATACATGGTAAAAAGTTAGTCTCTAGTTCCATTTCAATTTTCAGTGGTGGCTCTACGCTAAATATTTGTGTTTTAAAGTTGGCAGCAGCATCCGTTCGTAATAACTACTTCCAAGCATTAGCCTGCATAGACTAGACTACTTTGGTGTCTTATAAACTGAATAAAAAGACAGAAAGGAGACTACTTTCGTGTAATAGTATACTCCATCACCGTCCCAGTCTTCTAGTTAATATCTACAACGCAATTCGCGGAAGAGTGATTCTAAACGATTTGGCTAAGCGATGCGCAAAGAATGTAGTCTGGCTTCACGAGCACAAAACGGAATTAATCTGTAGTCGTACATAAGATTCAGGCCTCTTTTTGTTGAACAAGACAACCAAAGATGGGTCACGATCTTGTCTAACGGATATTTGAGTCCCTAGTTATGTTTGATTGTCAAAGAAATACCCCGAAGAGCGTAAAGGCTTCCTCTACCGCAGTTGCAGGAGCGAGGAGAATGCAATCAGCGCCCAATACTTCCCTTGCCACTAAATGGCTTTACCTACGGCAACGTAATCTGAAGCATCTCCGAAGCGATTGCCCAGCGGGCAAGAATCCCTGAGTTTTCACAGTGTTCTCTGTTGAGAAAGGGAAAATAAATGGATCCTTTACATGGGAAAGTAGTCAATGTAACTTAACCTAAACTATTGTGAACCGCTACCGCTACCAGTAAAACAAAATAAGCGTTGTACAATCTTCATTTTTAATTTTTTTACTACATTAATAACAATGGTGAATGCACTTGCTTCGTGAAGGTAAATGACTAGAATGAGTAGTCCAACTTTTTGTAAGAGGAGAAATTGCTTAAAAATTTACTTTTAAGAACCAGTTTTGAAATAAAGGACAAAATAGATTTTTAGAAAAATAAATATAGTCGAATGACATTCCCTTAGGAAAGAGGACTGTCCTTTGAAACAGAGTGCGGGTGGTTACCGTGGGTATACATTAAGGTGGAGTGAAAAAAATTTAATTTTCCGATTTCGAAATTCTAATAGATCGGAAAATTTGCACAACGTGATTACATTGAATCGTTTGCCGATCGGTTGGTATTTACGATCGCCTAAAGGTACTTGAAGTTTCAAAAAGCTCTAAAATTTTGGTTTTTTTGTATACTTTTTTTTAAGTTTTGAGTATGCTGTTTTGTAGTCCATTAAATTTTGTTAAAGTGCAAGATTCAAATAGCTAGGGCCTGCCTTTGATTTTGGGAATTTTTTTTTTTTTGCTGAAAGTGCCAGACAGTTTTTCCATACAAAGTATTTTCGATTTTTTTTTTTTATGGAATAAAATGCCTATCACCATCAACAAAAAAGATAAGTCTTCAAACTTGCATTTTATTATACCAAAATTGAATGGGCTACAAGGCCGCATACTCCAAATATTTCAAGGAAATCTATTTAAAAACCTCTACATTTTTACAAAAAATTTTTGAATTTTTTAAATTTTGTACAAAGTTTGAATAAATTGCATTTTTAATAAAAAAAATACAAAAAAAAAATTAAACAATAATAAAATAATTAGTCAAAACTTGTAAATTCGTCATTGCTTTTTCAGAGTTTATCAGCAACCGTTACATTAATTTCCAATGTAAAATTAAAATTTCACCCAAACTATTTAAGAATAGTTTAGTAAACGTAACCGCAAGTTAGCGAGCATTTGGATTTCTGCCCACATTTAAAATTCTGAAAATCATTTCTAACAGCGTTCCTACAGCAATTTTTCCACATTATGAAACATTGTGAAGCCAATCAGCGTTGAGACATAATAAAGGCCAAGCGATTAAGGCCAACCTCCTTGATTGCAATGCACCTGCAAAGCTGTCTTTTTCATTTACAACGAATATATTTGTGTACTCACAGCAAATGTGTAGCCCCTTTTAAACGTTTCTTTTTTGTTGCTTTTTTGTTGCTTCTGGCAACAAGCACATAAATAGAAACTCTTTTATATTTATTCACCTAAACCATATTGTTGGCTCGTTTGCATGCTGCTGCACTTGTTGGCATTCCGAAGCGTGCGTAGATTTGCATGCCAAAATGTATGCAGGGAAAAAGTTTTAAAGCGCACTTTGGAAGGAATGCGCATGCCCGCACTACAATGCATATTACCCACTTAGTTGAAGATAAATTTCAAAAAATTTGTGCCGGCACTAAATAGTTGGAAATTTGTCAAAGCATGCAATTATGGGCCTCAACAACAACAACAACAACAACAACAACATGACTAACGAAAACCACAACGAAAGGCTTTAGGCTAAAGCAAAGCTAAGTTAAGACATTTCAGAGTTAAAAATATGCAAAGCCATTTCGAATACATACACATTAACGGACTCGTGCGTTGTTGGGAGCAAACCTTGTCGCCGTGTGAAAGCTGTAGATATTATTGCTATAGCTCTTTCGGCGAATATTTACCGCCCTTAGTACTTCGTGGTCATCGACGGAATCGCAGCATATTTTGGATGTCAAAGATTTCAGGTTTCCCAATAAATCGCTTCCCAGCTGCCTTAAGTCGTGTCGGGAGCATTACAACTATTTCACTATCTTAATCTCCTCTAAATAAGTAGGAGTTATCACGCATAGGATTGTCATATTTTCCGACCACTGTCAGGTGTTTGTTCCACGCGGGCAAACTAGCAATCGCACAAGTTTCCTGCAATCCTATCTGCTAAATGAGAGCGGAGATCTTTATCTCGATCTGCCTTTTTCCCTTTAGTCTACGACATTTTCCATGGCTTTCCATCCCCGTAAGGTTTGGTACCAGCACCTCTTTCGGCAAGTGGAAACATTTTGGAAGGTGCCCCAAACCCTATCTTGGAAAAAAAAAAAATTTGGACCACTCTAATGTTCATATGTAGATAGAGGATGCGCTGAAGGCGCCCACCAACGAACGCTTGACTCAACAAATCTACCATTTCTCTCAGGAGGCGTTCCGTGTTTATTTGACAATTTTTTAACAATGAAAATTTTGATAGGTCCCCTAAAAATCACAAAAAAATTCAATGAGGACCTTTAAATCGGTAGTGTTAAGAAATAGTAAAATTGATAATTTCGTATTATTATTGGAAAAAAAGACAAACAAAGTTTGCCGATATAAAAATAGTGATTTTCAAGAATTCTCTGCCATTTCCACGAAAAATGGTTTGTTTCCGCATATCAAATATGTGGAAAACTTTGAGCACTTTGAGCGCTTTGAGCTACCTCTAAATACTTTTTTAATTTCGAAATAAAAAACTGTGGTAAATTTTTTTTCAGACAAAGAACAACCGTAGAGGGTGAGAGTCTTAAAATTCGGGCTTCGCTTTTTCACATACATTTTTGGGCCACCCTCTCTCCTATTATTCAAACAGCCTCAAACTAAAGGAATAACTAGGTGCAAGGATGTCCGTTTAGCCGAGTCTGTGGATGTTTATGATATTGCTTACTTTTTCAGGAAGGTTAATTCAGCTTTTGTGAGAGTTGAGGCCGCTACCTGAATAGCTCCGCCATCCGCGACGTGGCTATTCTCTACCTTCTTGTGACCTGATATCGAAAGCAGTCGGACAAGGGCGTTAGGTTTCTCGATGCTCTACAGGGCTAGCGAGAATCAGTGTGCCGGAAGGTTTTTTTTATCTCTTACCGATATCTAAAAAAAAAGTAACCAAATTAAAAAAAAAAATTACAAACGCTCGAAGGGCTGCAATAAAGAACGGGATTGATCATTCATTATCGACTTTTATTCATTAACGACTTTCATAGAGAGGATAAATTCGCGTTAATCCCAAAATGTTACAAAAATCGAAAAATAAATAAATATGTAACAAAATTATCAGTTTTGGTAAAAAAAATAAAATCACAAAAACGGCAACGCTGGAGAGGATACAGAAGCTCTTAAATGTCTTAAATTTTAATGCCTCACCAGTGAGTTCCTGTTTATGTTTCCTAAAGCTCTAAAGAGACCGCTCTACCTCCAGCAAAAATCGCCCAGGATGATAACCAATGCATTACAGACCACTGGAAATCGATTGCTTAGCATTTTGTTGTTGTAGTTACAGTTCCGGCGTTTTGGCGAGGCATTTAGTGAGCTACTAGTAAGTCTATAATTCGTTAGGTGTCGATCCTCAAGCAATCATTATATCCCTTTCGCTTTGCAATTTTCGTATACTCTTTCCACACCTCTTGGTTGGTTATTCTATTCCTTGAGATGAAAACCCTTTTCATGCAAATGCTTATATAGTATACATATGTATTTATATAACAATATAAGTATATATGTATGTATGTATATACATAAGAATTCACAACCGGCACAATTTTGTATTTGCTAAACCTCCTTTCGCAACTCACCCACCACAAATGTAGTTTCGCTCAAGAGCTTCGACTTTTCGCACCACACCCATCCGCCATGACAAACAGACGATCCTCAGATACCACAAACAACACACATACATACATTCAAAGGCAGGCACATAAAGCGAATTTTGCCCCACTTTGTTGATTACCCTTTTACACCCCCAGTTTTCCTGCGATCGTTTTCAGTCAAAGTGAGCAAATGCATACATACATATGTAAATATGTACATAAGGGTATGCATGTATGTATTTTTGACTTGGTGCGAGTTTGTGCAAATAAAATTGGCTTCGCTTGCGTTGAATGTCGACTTAACTTTTAGCATGGCACGATACGCTCCCCTTTTATATGCTCCCTCCACCCCTACGTCCGCTGTCTCTGGCTGGTTGTCGAGCTGATCGTAGTAAAAAAATATCGCACAGAGCGCTAGAAAATCAGCGAGTTTTGAAACGATCTCATAGTGACATACTCACTCACTCTGGTCTAACAATCGTGGTAGTCGCTCTTTGGAGTTGGCGTTTGTTTGCTGTTGCTTCTATTTCGCGCTCTGCACTTGTTATGCTCCAGCGATTGAAGTGGCAGTAAAACCCCACGGAATGCATGAGTATAGTGAATATGATTAATAATGTATGAGTGCATATGTATGTACATATGTAGTAGGTATGAACGTATTTTTCACAACGGCTCCCAAACATTACGAATGAGTTGGCCAAGTACTTCGTCAACAGGTTGACGCTTAATACTAACCAACCCCAATGTGACGGAAACTATTTTCCTTAGGCTACGTTGCCAATTTTCGTAAAATTAGAAGATATGTATGTGCATTGGGGTGGTCCAAAAAAACGTTTCAAACTGCAAGCTCTCACCCCCTAGAATTTTTCTAAATGGAAAAAAGAATACCCTAATTTTTGGTTTTTACAAAATATTTTATTTAGAACTTTCTCAAAGCCCATGAAGTTTTCCACGTATGTATGTACATATTTTATATAGGAAAAAAACGCTTTCATAGGATGGTATAGAATTCTTGAAAATCAATATTTTTTGATCGAAAAACTCTGTTTCTCTACAGGAGACTTCCAATAATAATACCCTATTTGTTTATTCTACCATTTCTTAATACGATCGATTTTTTATGTATACCCCATTGCATATTTTGTGTTTTAAGGGACTTATAAAAATAGTTAATATTAAAAATATTTAAATAAACAATTGGGTATTATTCTGATCGAAATGTATTGATTTTCAAGAATTCTATACCATTTCCACTAAATATTTTTCATGTACATACGTAGACAACTTCCTGGGATTTGGCAGTTCTAAATATGATTTTTTTAACAAAAAAATATGGGTATTCTGTTTTCCTATTTAGAAAAAGCATAGGGGTGAGAGCATAACATTTTAAACTTTTTCCCCAGCTCGTATTTTTGGCCTACCCTAATGAATTTACATATACATATATATCTCTTTTTCGCTTTCCTTTAGCATTTTCTTTTCAACCTCCTTCGTCTCTTATTTTTTTACAAGTTGCACGGTATTAATTTTCATTTTAATGATCCTCACACGCCACTATATTCCTGATGATCCATTAAGTCTGCGATAATTTTAAATGAGTTTCGATTACATGAGACACGCCCCCAAAACATTTGGTGACTTCTAACTAACAGATAGCGCAGCCTTAAAGATAAGAAATACATATGTGTATGTGAGGAAGATCAATAAAATGTTGGAGGGCGTGTACGTTTTCCATTTTATATCGTGCATAAATATGTGAACAGCAGGCGGTTAATACAAGTCCAAAGTGAAAGACAAACTTATCACAGAGATTTTTTATTTACCCCTCATTCATTTCATCTCAGCTTGGTTCTAAATAAAATGACAAACCTTTACAAGTGATAAACAATTTTTTGTTTCTCCAAATTTCAAAGTTTCCTTCGAAAGTTATTAGAACTTCCAAAAAGTTAGACAAGTAACTGAGTCCCACAGCATCTCGCTGAATGTGATTGTTCAAAGATCGGGGACCGTAACAGTTACAACTTTTATTTAAAAAATCGCTCTTTAATAATTATTTTTTTACTTTTATTTAATTACTCCTCAAATAACGGTTATTTCTGACTTCTATTTTATAAACCCAAAATAAAAATTATTTTTGATTTATATCTAAATAATCTACAAATAACAGTTATTTTTGATTTTCAAATTATATGAAGATTTTTATTTGTAAAAGTCATAAATAAAAGTCAGCAACGGGCCTTAAATATTTTAATCATACTTATAAAAGTCATTTGTATACGTCGTACTAAAATTTTGTTTCCCAACGCCTTCTTAACTGCGAAAAATGTTAATGAATTTTATACGAATTATTTAAAAAATAAAAGTCGTTGACTGATTTATATTCCTGACCATTAAGTCACTTACTGATTTTTATTGATGACTTTTATTAATAAAAGTCTTCAATAACTGTTAGCTAAGACATTTAATATCAGAATCAATAATAATGGTTATTTTGGATTTACAATATAAAAATCAAAAATAACTGTTCTTTTTTTAATTTTCCATAAAATTTGTATGTATCACTTAGTTTTAGTACATTTCCTTCATAGTGATTTTTTGTCATGACAGTTTTCATCAATAACTGTTATGTTCGGTTCCTGGCAAAGATGCTTACCACGCTTCGACGAGTCAACGGTTCGTTGTCCGTACGAAGGAGTATCCCCACGGCTTGCAGAGTGGTCTGGGTGGCACTAATACCGAAGGCCAGCAAAAACTTAAACATCACTCAGGATTTCAAACCAATGGAGAGGCTGATTTACCTGCACCTGCACATTTTCCAATGGTTATGGAACCTGGCAACTAAATTTTCTACAAACAGTAGAATCGCTGTAAATACTAGAGAGAGGGAACTCGTCTTCTTCACTAGAAAGCATAACAGACCATCCGTGACTCTATCCTCGATTGTACGCATTCGCCTTGTGTTTTCTGATGGAGTCAAGCAGAAAAGTTAACGCTTCTACTGTATCCTTGGTAACACAAATCACTGCGTAGCTAGGCTGACACCAATCAATTCTTTCTCCACATTAGCATTCCCATCAGAAATGAGTGGACGGTAGGCAGTAGTTGGAAGGAGGCATCGGGGAACCCCTACACCGGATCCTTTGCAGTGAGCTCTCCTCTAACCTAAAATCTAGATCATTGTAGCGTTTTCTTGGTAGTGATAGCCGAAGAAGGAGGCACTCAGTTGGCTGCTTAATCGCGTGACGTCGACAAGGAAGATAAATATCTACGCTGATAGTAAAGTGATATTCAGTGCCTTGGGCTGGCTCACGGTGCGCCCACCGGTAGTAGGGGAATACCTGAACTCTCATTTTGTTTCATTTGAATATTTTGAAGACCACAGTGGCATTTCGAGTAAGCCGAGTATTTTGCCAAAGAGTTGATGAACCTCCCAGGAAAGTCAGTCTCGAATCAGTTTCATCACAAAAAGAAAGAATTAGAGTGCTTTCGAACACAATTGGACTATTTTGGGGCAGGTGGGTGTCGTGTCAGCTCAGCGAGTGCCGGGCGAAAACCAAAGCATATGCAACTGAAGGGTCTCTCTGGCCGAAGGTGAACCAGATTAGGGCAGATCCGTTGGGCTCATAAAGAAAGAAATTCTTTACTATGGTGGGTGTATTGACATGACAGTCTCCGATTGGCATTCACGGTGGGCTATATATCACACCGGAGCCACACCAACGCACCTGCTTGGAGATTAGCATGGTAGAGTCATCTCAATATTTTCTCTTAAGCTACCTAGCTTTTGCTAAACTGCATTCTAAACACCTTGGGTCCTACTTTTTACAGCTCTGATTAGCTCTGTGCGACTGACGTCTGCCACCAGAGAAATTTTGTCCTAAAGACACTCAGCGCTTTTCGTTATAGTTTCGAAGTTTCCGCTCGTAGTGGCATCACAAAGAGCGGATGTTTATTACCCAAGCGCACCTCTATTTGGGCTAACCACCTTAACATAACCCAATTCAGCCTGTCCTTACCGTAGCTTGGAATTGTTTCTCAGCAAGAAATGACAAACATTTGAGTGTCTTTCTGTGATGAAAAAGCTGCTCCTAGAAACGTCAGCAGCTTGATTAGCTCATTTCAAAATAAACAAGAAACCAAAACCGCCACAGCACGGACTGTACTGCCCTTACGAAATACCCCATGCGGCTCCGAGACTCCACGCAAAAAAAAAAATCATAAAAGCTATGCGCCTCAATTACCTCAATTCAAAAGAATTGCAAACAGGAGAAATCTACTCGTTGGCGCTGTTGCTGCAATTTTCAACCCGGCACACACACTCACAGACAATATTTGTGCAACTGCCGCAGTACTTACCAGCTATTTCGGCACTTTGAACCGACAATTTTTCCAGCGGCAAAAAAACGCTGAGATAGCTAAAGCCAAACGAGGACAATGACGACGGCAGCCAATGCAACTGCAGCCACAGCACCACCACCACCACCACCAGCAACAATAACGACAACAACAGCAACAGCAACAACAGCAGCGAGGAACAGCGATCACAGCAGTGCAATTGCATTATTGCCAGATTTCGCAATGCACCCCAATCCAACTTCCCCCGCTACCTCAGCCGCGATAGCTGCTAACGACGACGACGACGGCATTGCTTTAGCCTTGTTCGTGTCGCGCAAAGCTCAGCTGCAAGGCGATCGCTGAGACAGCAGTTTTGGTTTCGTTTCGTTGCAGTAGCGCTGCAAGTGGAGCGCAAGTGGAGCAAATGTAGCGATCGAGTGGAGAAAGGGTAGTGGGGGTAGCTGTTGGCGGTGATGGTGAGGTTGGTGTCTTATGCGGTTTGCAGTGCAGGTGAGGAGTGTTTTGTCGCGCTGCTGGCTGGCTTTGCAGAGACAATTGCATGCTGTTGCTGCACTTTGCTGCTTTTGACTTATCGCGCGCTGGTGGCGCTCGCAGGCGATCGGCAAGAAGTCAGCAGCGAATGCGAAGCACCAGAGCACAACGATGTGGTTACGAAATCTTTAAAGAATTCTTATAAAAGTTTGTAGAACGGTAGGGTAGATATAGAAATACATTTGTATACATGAATAAAAGTCAAGTTGTTTGTTTGGTCTCTTTACTGGCTCTTATCATTTGCCTTTGAGGAGCTAGAGCTAGAGTGGGTACTATGAGAAGAGAATAATATCTTCTTTTTTTACGTTTCGTAGCAATGCGAAGCTTCTCGTCGCTTCTTATTTTCTTCAAAATAAAAATGTATGAATGATGGGGCGATTGTTGGGTCTATGAGTTGAGAGTAACGAATGCCATGTGTAGCAGTACAGGTGAGAGAGTACATTTGTATGTATGTACATATAAGTATACATAGTGTGTACGTAAATACATACATACATACTTGTTTGTGTGTGTATAAATGGCATGCAATTTCTTTACTCAGCTAAAATAGCAAGAAATCTTATGCACAGTGGGTCTTTTCGAAAGTATTAAGCGGCGATTAAAAATGTACGGCGAAAGAAATCGTCTATAAAATAAATTTAGAGATATTGGCTGAGGAGTGTTGAGAAGAATCTACTGCACAGGGCTAAATCTCGCCGACTCCCCTTTACTACGATCTCTGAAGAACTCATTAAATGTTTTAAAACTGGCTATTAAGTTTTTTCGTCCGGTGACAAAAATATGGTCTTACCAAAAAGGTCCCTAAAAGTATTGACAGTCGGCAGCGTTGATGCGGTTTGACTCGTTAATACGAAGTAGCTTTTGTTTATTGAACAAGTAAGCAAAGAAAGCAAGCCAATTCGCCGTCCGCCGCATCCGAGCGGTGGGAGCTGCATACTACTTTTCCGTAAGACCCAGGTTCGATTCTCGATTTGAGCGATTGTCAATCGATTGTTATTTTATTCTATTTTTTTGTTTAATTTTATTTCATATCATTAATTTTATTATTAGTTTATTTAAATGATTGGAGTTTAATTATATTAAAAAGTCTACAAAAACATTAATTACTGCATTAAAACAATATAAAAAATAGTATAACTGAAGAAATAAAAAAATAAAAAATAAATGAAAATTCAACTGGCTGTGAGACTCGAATCCACGACCTCGCGTCTCCTTAACCCGCATTACTGAATCAGGGTACAATTTCGATCATATCAATTGTCTAGCTAGCGGATTCATTCGGCCTTTGGGTATCGTATATCAGTGGTTTATGCAATCAACGTGCAATGTATTTTTAATGTATTCGTTTTTACAAAAAGCCCACTGTACGCACTGTAAATAACAACGACAAAGCTACTACAAATTTCAATGCTGCTCTCATTCGACGTACATTACCAACGAGCAACTAAAGCGTGTGCAAATCAAATATGCGAAATGAAATGTCAAAGCTCCCACAGAGTAGTAATGCGCCCACTTGCGCTCCACGCTCGCATGCTGTTCGGCTGCGTCAGCAACGACAGCGTCGCTGTCGGCTTAGTAGACAGATGTGTCGCCGGCACATTATTGCAGCACTCAAACTGCATTTCGTTACATTTCACTTCGATTCATTTATCCAGCCATAATCGTATCGCAACCCCAAGCAAGCAATCACAGCTACACAATCCGTGTGCGCTGTGCCCGCGAGCCCCAATCACATCCGTCCCAAAGTCCAACGTGCATTAAGGCGAGGCATCCACAATACAAGATTAGATGCATTTAAAGGACTGAACAGTATTTGAAATTATTAAAATAAATAACTAAATAGTTTAAGTGGCGTATATTTTATTAGATAAAAGTGAAGTAATTTACAAATGCAAAAATAATTAATGTGTTCGCTAAAGCGGTACTCAAAGTGATATTTGCATCAAAAAAAAAGGTATTTTGTGTCTAAAAGTTAAGTGAACTATTTCCTATAAAGTGTAGGTACCCTTCGTTACGTGATGCAAGAACTCCAACAACGACGAGTGTCTAATATACTAGTTGTGCTAGTAACTAATTGCAGCTTTGCTTCATTCAGTTATTCATACGTCTGAGCAATAACTAGCTCATTTGTATCCGTGAGAGTATCCCGGTGTCTATTAAACTTACTCGTAACTAGAGTTTGCTCCTCAAAAAATTCGTAGCAACACTTCAATACGAATACAGTAACGGCAAAGTGGCACTTTTCTCCCATTTCCCTCGGGCGAGTATATCTTCATTTGCGATATGAAATGTCTAAATAAACAAACATAAGTACCTACATACATATCCCTAACGATAGCAACAATAACTAGTTGTAGTCGTAGTTGTAAATATGTACTAACAATGGGCTGCGTCGCCGGTCGGTAGAGTCCATCAGCCAATTAACAGCGCTAGTAACAGTAGTGAATCTATGTTGTATCCATCCACGAGCTAGCCAAACGAAATCATATACACACTCTCACACAGCCAAGTTGTAGTAGAAGCAAAATCAGCGAACCAAGGTATCCAAAGAAGAATACTCGCTAGGCACGATTTGCAATCGTCGGTCTCTGCAGCACCGAGCAACTGCGGCGGTGGCGGCGAAGTCATCAGGGACATACTCGTACAAAAATCGCTAAGCCAGTTGTGGCCCACCGATTGGTACGGATTCATTTGTATCCTCAGCTAGATGTCAGTACTGTTTCGAGGTTGTGTTGCGTTGGTTTCTGTTTTCTCTTGGCTGTTTTCGAAAGCTAAAGGCTTCTAATTTTAAATTTTTTTTGTTTGTTTTGCGTTTTTTATGGCATCGTTTTCGCTATTTGTTTATCTACTAATTTATCATTCGACGAGTGCTGGCGTGTTTAAGCTGCGAAAGGAATAAAGAAAAGAACAAATTTATTCACAAGCTCGTACGAGTAATAGCACTTATAAAAACGAAAAAAACTATCCAAGCGTTGCGAGCAGTTGACTATTTATTGAGGAAAAAGCTGTGAGTGTTGTGCAAATAAATAAAAGTTTTAATAAAATCAACGCCAGCAGTGCAACATTTTTTTTTTTAACCCAGCATCACGTTACACAGTAACAACAAACAAAATAGTGCTGCTTGCTAATGTGTGTGTGGAAATACATACATATGTAATAGACAAAATCAAATGGAAGTGTACATTTTGAATAAAATACTAAAAATATTTTTTAAAAATATGCAAAAATATTTAATGAAAAATTAATAACTTTTTATGCCAAAACACATCTGATTCCAGCAAGCTAACTTTAAGTACCACAATAGAGGATTAAATATAAAGCTTTGTTTCAATCAAAATTTTAAAAACTAAGTTAATGGTAATCAAAATACAAAAGCAAAAACTCAATAAATTTACATAAAAAAGACAGCTTTAAACCAACGACTCAGTTCTTTTCAATTCAAAAAGGATTATGTTTGACGCTGCTAACTAAAAAGAGGTAAGTCAAATTGTAATAACTTACATACATATTTACATGTACTTTATACAGCTACGGTCAACTAATTGAGATCACTGTACTACAAAATGATGTTGATTTTAAATTAAATATATCGGGGGCTTACTATATTCAATACACCTACATATCTGCAGTTTACACAAAAACGACTTTCTGGTGTTAAAATCTATCTGAAGCTTAACTGTCATCACTGGGTGCAATTTTAATTTTGGAATTAAATAGTTAATTCTTCTGACAAGCGATATACAAGGCCAGCCTTAACATTATCGATAAAAGTTAAGTATAAGGTGGATTTTTGTATAGAAATCTCATTTTTGTGAAAACTTCTAAAAACCCAAAAAATGGAAACGATATTTATTCTGCAAGGTGAAAGGCGTGCTTTGTTGAACTCGGGCAAAATCGCTTAGGCGTTTACAGCGCCGAATAAGAAGAAAAAGAAGAAAGAGTATTAGGTGGGATTCTAGGCGCATACGAATGACTCGTACTTCCAATCGGAGGCAAACTATCCCATGGTAAATACTCTCTATGAGTGCCAGGAAAAGGCACATCCTTCTAGCCGGGGTTATTCCATCTTGTCAGTATACAGTCTGTTAAACCATTTATCCCCCGAAACTATTGAAAACGAACTATTGAAAGCGCTTGAGAATCTTGTCCGAAGAGCTGGGAATCGACACAGAAAGTGGTGAATCAATTCCTTTCCTTCCTCATCCCGACAACTTCTGCAGGGGGAGCTTTTAGGTGTATGCCATCGACGGAGCATTGGTGCTAGTTATTATAGTACAGTGCCCTGTGACGACGCCGGTAAAAGCCCTGACTGCAGACTTATTTAGCGTAATTCTTCAATGCGACTCTTATTGAGTCTCATTTCTGAAAGATACTCAACTTTACTACACTGGAACCTAACTTGTTTAATGCCGCATGGTTGTCAACGAATATAGTGTGACGTTCCCTGACAGAGGCTTTCTATTCCGTATGAGAAACGCCGCAGAGTGGAAGAGCTGCATATAAAATGTAACAAAATGTAGTAAATGCGCTCCGACTTTGAAAATTGTAACGAGCCTAGGAATGAATAGATATGAAAGATGGTTCAATTTAGCGTGCTGCCACGCCCACTTTCGATTTGTAACTTAGATTAACCTAATCTTAAAGATGGGAAAAATCGGTGAATTTTCATGCCCACCAGCCTTTCGAATTCTGGATTATAATGTGGCAAGGACTAGTAACATTCCTCCAAAATAGCAAAACTTTGGTGCAAGATATATTTTTGCATTGAAACACCGAGATATATAACAAATTGTGTGGATTGGCGACCAGCCACGTCCCCTCCCTCCATACTAGCGGGCGGGAATGGGAAATGTTATCCGATTTCAGCGAAATTCGGTTTGTAAGATACGAATCGATTTTAATAAAATGGAGTAGTATATCCTATTCCCGGGAGGCAGGCCGTGGCTGGTCGACAATTCACACCTTTTTTTAAATTTCTAGAATTTTGTGCAAAAATAAATCTTGCACCATATTTTTGCTATTTTGGAGGTTCGTTACTAGTCCTTGCCACATTAGAATATAAAGTTCGGATAGCTGGTGGCCGTGGCAGTTCACCGATTTTCATTATATTTCAGATGTACATATGTCTTCTTAGCTTAATCCAAGTTACAAACTGAATTTCATTGGAATCGGATAACATTTACTATATCCGCCCCCTAGTGTAGTGGGCGTGGCAGTTTCCCAATTTTTACCAGTTTTCATTCTCGTTCTTTCGTTAGTGAAAGTGGCTCAAATAGCAAATTTTACCAAAATCGAGATACGTTTACTACCTTTTCCTGCCTATTTACCATTTCTGAGCCGGTAAAATGCGTATTCAAATTCCTACGCAAAATTTCTATTCGTACAGCGTCGACTTTCTATATCCTTTGATATAGATTGATATTGCTAGAGTAGTTTTTCTCTGGAAAAAATCCTTAAATCCTGTTTGTAGACATGTTTAGAATCGGGAATTAGAATTTTACACTATCTTATTTGAAAATTTTGCTGGAAAAAATTTCTATAAGATAGCCGCATGTCAAGAAAACTTAGCGATAAGGCGGTTTTATTACTACACCTGGTATAATTTCACCATGATATTTTTGCAAAGAAATTATACTTTGCGCTGTCATTGTAATATTTGAACTATAAACAATAGTTTTTGAAATAGTAAGGATTTTTAGTATGACGAATTTAGCTATGAATATTTCAAGTAAAAATGGCCAGAAAAAAACACGAAGTGAGACTTAAAGTTCTGAGACTATGACGTAAAATTAAATGCTAAATAAATGCCACAAAAAGGCTCACACTTCTTGCCAGTCAAATGAATGTTTTCCAAAAACAGTTTATCCTCTTGAAACAAAACCACTCATGAAAATATATCTAACAATAATTGGCGGCCACAGACCTCGCAAGCTCGAGAAAGAAAGACACAGCTGACAAAAAGATTAAAAAAATGCTCTTTATCTCCACGCAGTCAATTTCAAATCTGTGCCTAATCAAGTTCTTGGCTTAATTCATAAAGATTATCAGCGATAAGATCAATTTCGCATCGACAATATCAAAAGTGGCGAACAAGCAAGCACATGTGGATCACACTGTATGTGTGTGTGTATGTAAAAAGATTTACGCAATGACCACATGGGCGCATTCCTTTAGACATCAAAAGTAGCAAGCAACTTATGGCTGCAGTAAAAAATGTCATAATTATTGGGGTTCTGGCTGTCAACAGAATGCCAAAGTAACAGCGACAATCTTCAGCTGCAATCATCAATGGGGCAACGATGGCAACATCTGTGAAAGCCTACATATGTACATACATATGTATCTACATATATAGATCGGCAAGATCGCAGCGAACGCATTGATCAACGGCAAATGGAAAATATTGAAAAAAGGTCAGCCACTGAGAGCTTTTGCTTCAAAATTGTTTGCCGCATATTGAGTGCGCAATATGCTGTGCCATTGCCTGCCTGGCTGGAATTATTTAACCCCAAAAACGGAGGGTGTAGAAAAATGAAAAATGATCGTTGTGATAGATACATAGCTGAAATAGCAACAAAGTAATCATAGCAAAACAGACTTACATATCACTAACACACAATAAAAGGCAAAAATACTAAAAAAAAAACCCAGGGAAACTCATATGATACTCGCCCACAAAAAGCACGAACGCCATTGCATCGCTTTGTCATTACTTGCAACCAGCTGAATGTTGTTGTGGGCTTGCTTAGGTTGGATGGATATTGTTTTTTTTTTTCGTTTTTTTTTTATAAGAGGACTGTCATTCCAAAGTTATAATTTTATACTATGAAATCTACCCAACGGTTAGTTTACTAGTTATGCGGAATTATAAAACCATGTCTAGTCCATCTCAGTTCAGGAAAGCAGATAAAATCACAATTGAAGGAGACTCGACTGGGTTAAGCAGTGGATTTTAAGGGGAGCTTATTGGGGTAAATGGCTTTGCCGCAGTACCGCAACATAGAATCGATAACAACGCACACATTTCTCTACAAATCATTTAGTAGGGTGATCGTAGATTGCTGGGGAGAGCGTCGTCATAGAAGAAGGGTGCAGCTACACTCGTTTCGAGCTGAGCATCATCGCTTAAACTACTAGTTATATTACTCATAGTCGGTTGGAAAGCATATAAGGTAATATTTTTTTTGTTATTTTTTTATAAAAATATTTATAAAAATATTTTATACAAAGTTTAGAAAAATGCATCACATTTTCATCAAAATTTGTAACTTTTTAATCTGAATTTTAAGAAAATTTTTGGGTATGAAGTCTTACAACCCATTAGTTGATATTATAACAACTTCAGCTTGAGATCAGCGCAGCATTTCCCAGGCACAAGAGCCCTTTCTCGACGAACTTATGGAGTTCTGCCGACGTTGGGCATGACTGTTCGCTTGGGCGACAAGCTTACACATATCGGGCGCATGGATCAGGCGCATGGATTACACAGTGGATGGGGTGGATGGTAGGAGAATTTAGTCCCGATCTCTTACTCCAACCCAGCAGCTGTCCCAACTGTCTTTCCCAATAGCCAGGCAGCTATCAAAGCACTTAATTGTGACAAATCGACATCGAGGATTGTTATCGAACGTAAACGTACTCTAAATGAGCTGGCAAGGGAATACGTCACTCGTGTCGTATGGGTTACGGCTGCGGCATCGCCTCATAGCATCAATGTTTCAAGTATTGCTGTTATGCTGCAGTCGATTAAACGTAGGATGAAAGCCATCGATATTTGTTATGAAAATATAAGGTGTTTCAATGTGGCAATATCAGCACTACATACGCAATAATAGGCAAAAATAGTAGGTTAATTTAAAACTTCAAAAATAAATGTAAAGTTAGAAAGAAAATGAAAATATGAATAGAAAAATTGCAAAATTTTTTGAGATGACACTTTAATTTGCCGCCATCAACATCGATGAAAAACATCGAACCAATGATCGAATAATCGATATTTTGGTCACTCGATTTTGTCTCAGAACTTCGATTATTTACAAATATCGATTGTCTAGCCCTTTGAAAATAACGTTTTTGTCAAAATTTGTACATCTTTGTTTGATATCTTAACCGCAAACAACTGCGATAAGAAACCAGTTTTCATAACAAATTTTAATTCGTATGCAAAAAAAAATATAATTTATTCAAATTACAAAGCAACATAAAATACATTTTACTAGTTTCCGCTACTCGTTGCATTTTGCGCTTTTTTCTTTGCGCATAAAACGAGGTCAAAATCCCTCAGCAAAAAACAAAAAAAAAAACAACAACAAACGAAGAAATAGCTTTGCCACCTGTTGCGAGTACGAGGCGAAAAAAGAATGAATGTCTCCGAGCAATAAATATGCAAATTATACAAAAAAAAATCATAGGCCATGCATACATACAAAAGAAATACATTTGACTTTATATATTTGCGTTTATTTACATTTTTCGTTAGTTTTATTTTTTTTATTTTTGCTATTGTTATTGTTGCCAACTTAACCCACTTCTCATAGTGTTTAGTAGCACCAACCGATATACATATGTACATACACACGCAAGCAAGTAATTATAATACAATAACAAAAATTAAAAAAAAAAAACATACGAACAAAAACAACAGCAACGCCAAAACAACCAACAACAAACAAGTTTAAGCGTCAAACTACGTTTGAATTATGATTACGAAATGCATCAAAGAAAATTAAAAAAAAAAAAAAACAACAACAACAACAAAGGCAACACGCATTGTTAGAGTTTAGTTAGTTCCAAATTTTTATTTTTATTTTTAATTTTGCCACCGAATTTTTTGTTAATGAAAATTTTCGACAAAAAAAAAACACATTAAAAATGGTGCCGCTCTTGGGTCGCAAAAGTAAAATTCAAAACAACCTGCGCTCCACAACAAAAACAACTACAGCAACAATTAGAAAATACATGTGAATATTTTATTTTGGGGGGCCATACATACAAATGTAAAGTCGTGAGTGTGTGGGGGGAGCTGTATTCCCAAACAAATGTGATAGAGATCAAAGCAAGAGTAAGCGATCGTGGCAGATGAAGAGCGTAATCAAATTAGTAGGAGTATTTCCTATAGTTGCCACAGAAAAGGGAGGTAGAGTGTGACGGGGCCTGTTGTAGCAAAAACGACATTTACAGTATTGATAATGGCCGCTGATAGTTTCGAGAGCGCCTACTACAAGACACTCAGTCCATCTCTCGGCTGCTTCTACTGCGGCCTGCCATATAGGCCTCACTTCTCTCTAGCTATCAACTTATAGCGGTTTTGTATAAAGTATACGTAAAATATTATAAATAACTGTTACTGGGAAATAAACAGTTAGCTTCATTTGTTTGTGTACAAGAACAAGCTTGGAAATGTTGAAATAACAAATATTCAGAAGCGGTTGAAGAAGGAGAAGAAAGCAAAAGAGTAGGAGAATAAATATGTACATATGTATGTCTCTATCTATGTGTGTATGCTGTTGGTTCAGTAGTGGCGTGAAACCGCTAAGTCAATACAAACAAATATGACTTAGGTTATGAAATGACAACAAAATTTTTACGTAGACAAATAAAACAAAAAACTTCGATCGAATTCACCTGTTTACTGAATGTTGCGCCCAACACGCCATGCCATGTCTCCCACATGCGACCCAATATGTCTGCTCGAGTGTAGCCGCATCCGTTTATGCAGCCGCGCCACATCGCCATGAGTCAGTATTTTGTTGTAATACTCATATATATATATATGTATGTATGTACCCGCGGTAGGGACTGCGCATATCAGGTGTTTATTATTTTTCAAAACTTTTTGTTATTAGATATTTTTATTTGAATATACTTTAGGACCAAAAAACTGCCAATATATCTAAAAAAATCCCGATTAGTCCAGAAAAATACTGAAAATTTAGGATAAATGCACAAAAAGGTCCCCAATAATCGAACACGAAAAATCCCGAAGGCCCAGAAAAATTACCGAATATTTTTGAAAGCCTGCTAAAAGAAAAAATTCATGAAAATTTCTCGGTAAATACGGAAAAAAATTGCTGGTCCCGAAAAATCTGAACTAGTCCCGAGTAAATGCAATAAGTCACGCAGGGAAATCCCCAAAAGGATCTGAAAAATACAACACGAAGAATCCGGAAAGTTCCGAAGAAATCCAAATAAGATCTGAAGTCCATGAAAACTTCCGAAAAGCAAATAATTCTGAAAGTTTGTCGATAAATACCGAAAACATCCGGAGTAGTCCCTAAAAAATTCTGATTAAACCGAAAAAAACCTGAAAAGTCAGGAAACATCTTCAAAAGGATCCGAAAAATAAAACACGAAAAATACCGAAAGTTCCGAAAAAATCCAGATCAAACCCGAAAGTTTCCTACAGTTCCTGGAAGCTTCCGAAAATCAAAAAATTCTGAGAGTTCCTCAATAGATTCCGAAAAGAGCTCGAGCAATGCCGACTGGTACCGAAAAAATGCGAAAAGTCACGTTAAATCCTCACAAAAGTATTCGAAAAATAAAACACGGATTTTATTTGAGACCCATATAAGACCCGAAAGTCCCCAAAAGTTCCTGATAACTTCTAAAAGGCAAAAGAAATTTGAAATGTCTTCGATAGATACCATAAACATTTTAAGTAGTAGCTAAAAAATTCCGAATAGCCTCGAAAAAATTCCGATTAATCCATAAAAATCCCATAAGATACCAAGTCCCGAGACAACCGAAAAATTGCAAAAGTTTTTGAAAACTTCCGAAAAGCTAGAAATTTCCGAATTGTCCCGAAATAATCGATTAATTTCTTCTCAAAAAATTTTCCGACAAAAAGTCTCAAAAAAAAAACCTCAAGATCACTAAGAATTTCATTTAAGAAACCGGAAAATTATTGACTATTTTCTGGTCGAAAAAATATCGGACAAACTTTGTCTAGAGAAGCTTCTTTGACCGTCCACAGCCGACGGTCAGAAAGACTTTGCAGCTTTGAGTTTCTGCTATTTCTCCCAGCGCTCGCTAAACCAACTAAAAACCCATCTCCTTTTCTATCAGGGGAGTTGACCTTATGGGTGCGCAGCTTAGCAACTTCGTCAACCATGCATTTTCTTGCAAGAGCAGCTGAGGCCTTCTGCCTGTCAGCAAAGGAACGCCACAGTTCGGGAAAATTTGTCCATTAAGCGCTTTTTATGATTTTTGGTGAACAAAACAAGCTCCGTCTAGGCAGTATTAATTTGTGGCTTAATTTAAGTGGGTATCCCAAAAAAGGATTATATAACTGGTAGTTACACACGCTCCAGGATCTCCACTCATCGCACATTTGCACAGTTCATCTGTCAAGTATTCCTGATGAGAACGGGATTTATCGCGATGATACGCCTGAAATGCAAAGATTATGTCAGCCTTACACATTTGTGGTAAATTTCATGCATTAGTCGCGTTTAGCCTTTCTTATGTCAGACTGATGGACACCCAGATGGATATCGAGGCTATAGACGACTGCTTGACGCGCTAAATCTAGAAAGCTGCATCGATCACCATTTCGATTTTACTTCGCGCGAAGTCTACACATTTACATACTTACTACAAATTTTTGGCCTCCGCGCTTTAAAAACTTCCTCTTCCATTCCGTTGAGCTTTGTAAATTTACAAAATCATTTAATGAATATTAATAGTGAAAGGCATAAGCCAAATTTGAGTGCCTGAATTCCTTAGACTTACGGTAAATTTTACTGTTCAAGTGTGGCTTCAATGGCTACAAGAAATGTTGTGAATTAACTTTTACTGACGCGCTGATTGACTGACGCGCTAAATGAATTGCTGCCGGTGAACGTACATACGTGAAATCAGTAATCATACGAACAAAAATTTAGACATGCGTATGAAGTAGAGAGAGACTACGCATGCGCCTATGAGCACATAGTAGTAACTAAAGAAGTGAATTTATATTGTACGATTGGCTGCTCGATTAATACTTAGTAGCTGCTAGATGCTAACTGTTAGCAAGCCCCATTTTCTTGACAGATACGCCAACTGCGACCGATGCGTCACGCATGCGTCTCAACATGGTTAGCTCGTGCTATACTTGCGGTTATAAAGTTGGCTATGTACAAACCAACAAACATACAAACTGCTTTTTTCACAAGCAATGCGGCAGTGCGAGATTGGCGTTTCGGGAGGAAGGAAATGAAGAAAGTACTCGCATCGACAATAAAGAGTCGAAAAGCGTAAAAGATCTTCTATACATTTGCATTTCCAAGTAGTAAGTGAAAGGGATAGGAAATGGTCAGGCCAAAAATAGCAACCACTTTAGGCTCAAGCGACAACAATTCAGTTAAAACCTGATTCAAAATAGAATGAGTTCTAAAATTTGAGAGTCCACGGGTCGATTAAACTTCTCACTATTTATGTTCGCCGACTAAATTTAAGATTTTTGTACAGGGCAATGCACTTTTTATTAACTTTTTAAGTGACGGAGGAATCGGAGCAGCATTGGAACATTGGTTATGGTATTATAATAGCTTGGCCATTAGTAAGTCCTTAGTATTACGAAGAAGGTGTAAAACTAGGCCTCAAATTCAAGTCGTGAGATCTCACATAGACGATTACGACCCATATTGAGTAGAAATCAGAGCCAAGGTAATAAAGTCGCGATCTTCCAAAAGATGATCTGATGCATCTTTCCCTCTATACGAGGCCTAATATGAATAAGTGAGATGTGAACAGTGTGCCGTAATATCCTTGCAGTAGACTAGATTCTAAAAAAATTATTCCCGTCCTGTACTAAATCATGGCACTGGGAATCTTACAAAATGTTAAACGTTTCCCAAAGAAAATTCGCCTTTTATGTCATTATTCTTCTTCTTATTTAGCACTGTAACCGCCTAAGCGATTTTGGCCGAGTTCAATAAAGCCCGGCAGTTGTTTCCCTTCTGTGCCAAGTGACGCCAAGTCCTTCTGTACTTGATCTTTCCATCGCAGTGGAAACCTCCCTCTTCCTCTGCTAGCATCAGCGGGTTCCGAGTTGAATACTTTCAGAGTTTTTATGTCATTGCAATATCTAAATCGAAGTGGTTCAAATTTATTGTCCTCAAGGCATCAGTGGAGCTTACATAAGTAGCTCTGTGAACTGCGCACAGCTTTTACAATATGTCGTGGTCGAGAGTTATCCTATTTACAGCATTGAAGCGAAGGGGGATTCTGACAAGATTCTTATCTCCACAAAGGAAGGGAAGCTTTTATATCCAGCCTGCTGAGCTAATATTTTAGAGATGGTTTCGATCGACATCCCTTAACTGACATAGTTGCAGTCGAATGGTTGGAGGTCGGCTTCCCACCCGATGCTGCCATTGTGTACATGGACGGCTTTCTAGCGAACTCTAGCTCTAGAGCTGGAATATTTTCTGAAACGGGACGTATTTAGCTCGCAGTCCTCGTTGGTGGGAACATTAACTACTGAATTTCTAGCAGAGGTTTTCGTGGAACTGCTATAAAGAGGGCTAACGAGGGCTGCAATAATCAACAGAAGCTGACACACTGATGAGAGTTTTATGCGGATTATTGTTGCCTTACTCAAGGTAGTTATTCCCTTAAACAAAAAGTTCAACAGAATTGGTGTAAGAAATTCGCCAAGTAGTAGGACGAGTGCAGGAACATCAGTACTGTAGCCAGACATTAGCAGCCTGCCACGGGAAAGGGAGGGAAGTATTGACATCCAACTTTCAGAGCGGTTTTTGCCACGCAATGTCTCACCGAGCAAAGTGTCCAATGCTCAAGAATCGGTATCTTTTCCAAGACGAAACTTATTCAGCTCTCTCTTTTCCTTGGCACCAAGACTTCTGTCTCTCAAGCTGAAGTACCCGCTACATTTGTGTCTGCCGCGGAGCTGCTACAAAAAGCGCAACCGTGAGGTGAGGAATTCATCTAGTCCGCTAGCCAAGCATCTGCCAAGGCATATTCTTCTTTATGAGTAAACCCGGGAAATTATGTCTGACTAAGAGAGCTTTCCAGGAGATTACCTCACGTTTATGTGAGCACCAAGATATATAGACGTCAAGGACAACGCAATGGCTAGAGCAATTTGCAACCGGTGGAGAAACTTTTTGTTCAACAGCCGTCTGCGAGGTGAAGCTCCGCTTCGCGTAAAGCTGTAATCATTTCCATTGGCATTTTCTTGACACCTATCGGCAGTATAAAATATTTCCTGATGGCGAATAAAGAGGCAGAAAAAGGCTTCGGTTCACTTTGGTCGTAATCACGGAGTTTATTCCCTTCAAAGCGTACCTCAATACTATTGGCATTAGAAACCAGAGTTTAAGTGAAATGTGTCTAGAAGACGACAAAACTGCGTTCCAACCTTTGGTCCGCTAATGCGCAGATGCTTCATCAGAGGCATCCCCATGGATATCTACCGATCTCAAGTGGCTCAATATAACAGAAATATTGCGATTTATAAAAGCGACGCTCCACCTTGTTGAGCTTCAGAGACTTTGGAAACTTTAGAAGACGCAATTGATCTTTGTGATGATAACAAATTGCGGATAGATTTGGACTGCTTGTTCAACAAGAGAGAGCCGCAACGTCAAGGTACAATGGATGCGACCGTAAGATGTTTCCCCAGAAAAATAATAAATCCTGAATTTAATGGAAATTTTACTGCACAAATTCATTTATGAGTCTTATGTGATATAATTCCCTAGGCCTTCAGGCCGAGTAGGATTGAATTAAGAGTTCCGAAAACTCCGGCGTATCAAGGTGGTACATCATTTAGCCTGGGCTTGGGCTGTAATGGAAGGAAATCACTAGGTGGTATAAGGAAGGGGTTTCCGAAGAGCCTGGCTTCCAAAATAACTATACTTGTACTCCATGCGTGCTGATAATATTCTCTCGCATCAGCGAAACCGACTAGTTGAAAGCCATGATAAGATGCTCAGCTGGCTGGTGCACCACTCTTCCGGCATGTATTGTTTGGCGCAGGCGTGTCCAACGAATTTTGCTTTAATCCAGCTTTCCATCCGTTGACTCCGTTAAACTTGTGGCTTGCGGACTATGCGCCTGTTTCTTTTTCGCTTATTTGCATTTCCTAGTTTTTTTTTCGCGGTATTTGTAAACCTTTTATTTCCTGCTGCGGTGGCTTACATACATATGTTTGTATGTATGTACATATCTTCTTCCACAGCTCTTTCTTTAGACAGCTAGTTAAAGCGTACGTCAGTTAGTATGTCGAGTCGCCATCAGTAATTTCATTGCTCCCATTCATTCATATCTTATTGTCGTTCCTGTTTTTTTTCTTTTTAACTTCTTTTCTATGCTGTTCGTTGATTGTCAACAGAGTCAAACGTCAACAGTCATTTCATCATACATCTGTATCTCAGTTGGCATATTGCGCCATCAAGCTCACAACAGCCGTGCCGTGCTACCTTTCTTCTTGACGGTGTGTTCTACCTTGTGTACCTCTCCTCGCGCGCTAACCTAACGCGGTTGTCTCGCGACCAGCAAAATTTCAACACTCTCTTCCTCTCTAGCTCCCACAACTTCCTTTGTCGTCTCGCCTTTCTCCACGTCCACGCTTTCATTACAAAACATAATTTGGTCAGTGACCTTTTTTCTGCCTCATTTCTTCATAGCGACGCACACGCTTGCGCTTGTCGCAGCTAAACGACTCGACTCGATGCGACGCGACGCGACGCTTTGTCTCCACGTCTTGTGCGTGTTCCACTTTTTATTTGTGTTGTTGCCACCTTTTTTTTTCTTTCATTAATTTCATTTGCTCAACACTACCGGTACCTATTCTACTAATTTCTTTGGCTGCTTAATTCCTACATTCATTTCTTCATAGCTTGGGCCGGTTGTTGTTTACTTGTGTCGCTTTGGGCTTTTTGTAGAATGCATGTATTTAGCTTCTTTCTTTATCTCTTGTTTGTTGTTATTTCTGATTATAATTCTTTTACTGTGATTTCTCCACGAAAAACAAAGACTATGGCTATCCGTTACCCCGCTGCGGAATCCTTAAGTGCGCTGTGTTGTCGTCTTCGGTCTGTCGTCAGCTTTTGAGAAACCGGTGAAAGTGGGTTGGGCTCTTTCTCTTATAAATACGTACATATGTATGTACGTCCAGAAAAGAACCGCAAGTTACTTCTTCGTTGAGTTATGCGGGTCGTCCGCAATCGAAATGGATACAGATTGATGCAATCTGATTACGCGGGTTAAGGACTTGCAATTGAGTGAAAAAGAAGTGAAAAATAAAATGAGGTAATACAAAATCGTTTGGCTATTTGTATGTAACAACATACATATGTACATATATTAGCTTTTAACCGCAGCTTCTGTCGCGTAACCCGCTTTAAAGTATTTTCAGAATAAAGCTTTCTTAAACCTCTTTCGTAGGCCACCCATGTTGTAATAGTACTTCAATTAACTTATTAACAAAATTAAATAAACATTTTTAAATAGGTGGGAGTTCTCTTATTTAAAAATATTTTCGTAATAAAGCTATTTTTTAAGTCTCGTTCGCTTGGTATCCTTATTGTAAAATTTCGTTGAACCTATAGTTTAAAATAGAACTTAACTGTTCAAGCAGGTGGCAACACTCTTAAAAAATTTGCTATATGCTACCTCTATGCCGACTTTACTAGACACTCGCTCTCACACTTTATTCGCATTTATAATATTATAATGATTTCATTTAACTCGTCAATTAAATTGTAAATTCTTAAACTGGTGGCAATGCCGTTCAAAAATATTTTCTAATTAGATAGAGATTTCTAAAAAGCTCTCTCGTTGCATACCCACATTAAAATATTTTCGCTAACTTATTATTTAAATTTATTTGAACTTTTTGAAGAGCTGGCAACCCTCTTAAAAAATACTTTCGAAATAACGCATTCTTATAATTCCCTTGTAAAATTCCATACCAAAATATTTCATTTAACTTGTTGATTAACTTGATTTTGAATTTCTATGCAAGTGGCAGCCCCTTTAAAAATATTTTTGAAATAAACCTTTCTGAAGACTCCCGTGAAACTTTTTGTACAGGTGGCAATACTCTAAAAGAATGTTTTTAAAAAAAAAAATTTTGAAAGTCTTACGTTTGATACCCCCTGTTTGTGATATTTTATTTAGCATATTTATAAGTTGAATCTAGCTTTTTAACAGGTGGCACCTTCCTTAAAAATATTTTCGAAGTATGTGTATATATGGTTTGAGAACCCCCATTTCGTTTGGCACCCACATTGTTGTAATAATTTTTTAATTTATTAAACTTATTAATTACGTAAGTGATTTTAACTTTGAAAAAGGTGGCAGCTCTCTTCAAAGAATATCATATATGTATGTTAATCCGTCTTTAAACCAATATGTGCGAAATTTCATTGAAATATATCCAAACTCTTAAGCGTAAAACAGCAACAAAATGGAACACTGGAAGCTGAGAAAACACTAGAGGATCTTCTCTGCGGCCTCCGTGCCCTTCGATAATAGTTGCCACCTGTGGAACAACCAAACTCAAATTATTTAATAATCAATGCCATCATGTCCGCACCATTCGTTTGTTCTTCTGTTTCTGAGGTGTCAAATTAAAAAGCCTGGACTGTATGTGCAAAAGGGTTTTACTTTTTTGAAAAGAGTTGCCACCTTTTAAAAAATTATATTCTAATTATTTAAAAATATCAGTTATTACATGGGTATCAATCGAAATGGTTTTGATATGCTTTGTTTCTTAGCTGAACTATAAGAGAGTTGCCACCTGTTCAAAAAATCATATTAGATAAGAGAAATATGTATCACTATATGGGTGCCAAACAAACGGGGTTTCAGAAATTAGTAGCTTGAAAATATTTTGAAGAGGGTTACCACCTGCTGGGAATGTCGAATTTAGTTAACTTATTTTTACAAAAGATATATGAAACATCAAAACATGGATGTCAATCGAAAGAGTGTTAAGAAATCTTTAGTATGAACACTAAGAATATTTTTGAGGTGCTGGAAAAGGGTTGCCACCTGCTTAAAAGGTTAAATTCAAATAAGTTTAATAAGTTAAATGAATTATTAAAATATGGGTATTAATCGAAGGGGGGTTTGAAAACCTTTATTTCTGAACTATATTTGGCGGGGTTACCACATGTTTAAAAATTCAATTTAATTCATCAGTGAATTAAAGTATCTATCGCATGTCAGATTAAGGAGAGTTAATAAAAGTTTAGCTTGAAAATTCTTTTGAAGAGGGCTGCCACATTTAAATTATTAAATAAGTAGCATGAGATATCAAAGATCTTAGCCTGTAGAATTGCGATAAAGTTTTATTTTTTTAATTAAGAACTTTCTAACCGGTATAGGGTGATTTGAAATTTGATGAAATTGAAAACAGTGCACTATGCGAGACCTCTCTTCACTCAGAAACGGCTGCGGATTTTTTGTTTTTAGTCTTTTGAAATTAAATGTTGGGGTCTTAACGCCATGCCGCTTCACTAGTTGAGTAGACAACCGCTGTTAACATCCAGTTTATTATGCACTCTTGATGAGGGTTCAAAGCGTATCAACTAACTACATATTACTCAGTAACCCAAACTCATAGAAAAGCACCACAATCAACTTGTATTTCTCGCAAATAATTTGCATAAGCTATTGACTTTTCCGCACACACTTATCTAAATAGCATCTGTACATACTACAATGCATGCGATGGCCCTAATACCGCCAACTGAGCCTAAAAGGATTTGTGCGGTTGTTGTTTTTTTTGTTTTTTTTTTGCACTTCTTTTTCTTCATAAAAAGTACTTGAATTGGATTTGCTAGTTCGATCGATAGATTCGTGGCTGTGGCTTCAACTGCGGCGGCTTCCTGCTGCTTCTACCAGCGCAGAGAGACAACGCCTTGTTGCAGTACTTAAGCCTTCTGCAGGCTACCGCCGCACTGTCGTCATTGTGGCATCCACATGCCGATGCACTTAATTCAATTAGCAATGTGTGGCGTGAGGCAAGTATAGCGGTGCGGTGTGGCATGACCGAATGAATACGCTGTGGTCAGCGAACAGCAAAACTGCAAGGGCTGCCTGGCCAAACAAAACAGGCGAGGAGCAGCATGAACAGGCAAAGCTCAATGTCCCAATGAGTGTACGTACAGTGGCCACGGTGCATTGCGTGCGTGTGTGTGTGTGTGTGCTTGTAGGAGTGTGCTCTGGCGCGTAAAAAAGGCATAGAAATGCAGTAAAAATTAAAATTGCTACTTCCTATTTGCATACATACTGACATCTTTAGACTTACACATATGGATGTATCTATGTATGTATGTATGTACCTCCATTTGTAATGCCTCATGGCACACGTGTGCCCTCAGTTTGTGGGCCATACGCGCTGATAACTGGCCCCTTCATGGCGCAGGAAAAAGGCTGAATGTACATAATGTCATTATGTTACGAGTAGATACATAAGTGCGGGCGGGCGGGCGGAGATAAATGTATGCATGAAAATATGATTGCGCATACATATGAGCGGTTTAGTTTTTCCCGTGCTGCGCATTTATTTATGTGGGCGTTTTTTGTCGGCTAAAAGGCAGAATTTGCATTTTTGTTTTCGGAAAGAGGCTAGGAAGAAATGGCTTAGCATTCCATCGCTGACACAATTTGTGGGTCGGCCAATATAGATATAGATGCGTCAAAAACTGTCGACTCTACTGAAGAACAATATGAAATTGTACCAAAAAATGTCGCCTTTTTATTGCCTCTCTCTCTTTTCGTTATCGATTTTAAAATAAAAGCGTTGTAATAAAGGAAAATGGTGAGACAATTTTGTGATCGTTTTTTAGAATGTCACATCCCAGAAAATTTGCAAAGAGACACGAAATACTCGAATACAAATTCACTGAAACTAAGAGATAAATGTGGCGGCCGCCGTGGTTGACCAGAACTCGATAATGTCCAGGGTTCAATCCGTTTTCTAAGCAACATCCCAAGAAACAAGTCAATTTTTCTAATAGTAGCCGCTCCTTGGCAGGTAGTGGTAAGGTTCCAAGTGTATTTCTGTTATCAGAACCAGCTTCTCATCAAAACTATTTGCCATCTACAGACGGCGTAAAACTGTGTCTCTCACCTCTCTATGAAATTATTATGGCGCACATCACAAATCGGAAGAGAAACTCGGCCAAGCACTAGGGAATGTGTTAGCGGACCACCTGATGTCAGCTTTGTTTACGAGATTGATGACCTTTAGTACTTACTAGGTTTTAAGTTTATTCATTCAGTAATTATAAGTATATAAGATGAGGCTTCTATTGCCAGTTCGTCGGCGGCCTCGTTCCCGTCGATATCGCAGTGAAAAGCTCAATGTTACCCTGCCGCTTCTCGCTCTCAAGAGTCTAACTGCCGTCCCTCAATTGGAGCGCTATGCGTTGCGTTTCCCAATGTCAATCAAGGCGGCGTAATTTTTGACGTTTTCTCACTTTCTCTCGTTTTTATTCTTGTTTCCTCTTTCACTTTTTCGTCCTCTATTTTTGCCCACGGGCAAAGCAGTGCCCATCAGTGTTTTAATGCCATAGTTTTTCCCAAAATATTAGGCTGGAGAGTACCTTCAGATATTCGCAGTTTCAATGCTTTTTAAGCAAAATATTAAGCGGAGTCGATCGTACATAGAAGCATTTCTAAAAAATTTCTCTGATCTCTAAACTGTCAGTTCAATAAGGAGTTTCATTGTAGTTTGTTGTAATGTTTCGGCCACGAAACCACGGAGGCTTAAGTAGTATATCCACAATAAATTTGGGCTCAGACTCCACCTTAGTTTTGTAGAGGTTGAGAGTGATCTTCCCGAACCCCGAATTATTAACCTTCTTGACGCTTGTGCCTCTTTATTGCTTTCACCCTTAACTTTTGTTACCGGAAACACTCATGACTGCGTGCTTGTCCCGGCGAGAAGGTTTATATCTAGGTTAGAACATGAAAAAGGTTGCCACCTGTCAAACACCTAAACTCAAATAAATTATTAAAATATGGGTATCAATCGAAATGGTTTTGAAAATTCGTTATTTCTATTTATACATGTAGGAGGGTTGCCACTTATTTAAACAATCAAGTTCAACTTAAAATAATGGAATTAGATAATTAAAGTAAGTATCACAATATGGGTGTCCGACGGAAGAGCTTTAAGAAGTTTGTAGGCTTAAAATTTTGTTGAGTAGAGTTGCCACCTGATAAAAATTTAATAAAATTCAAATTAATTAAAAGTTAAAAGAATTATAAAAATATGGGTATTAATTGAAATGCTTTTAAAAAAGCTTTATTTGTAATTTAAATATGGGAGGGTTGCCACCGGCTTAAAAATTAAATTTAACTTGAACTAGGGGCGTTAGCTAATTAAAATATCTATGAAAATATGGGTGTCACACAAAAGAGATTTAACTTTAGTTTCAAAATATTTTGAAAAGGGTTGCCACCTTTTTAAAGAATCAATTTCAACTTGAATTAAATGTATTAGCTATTTGAAATGTTTATCTCAATGTGCGTGTCATACAAAAGAGGCTTTGAAGAGTTGCCACCTGAGTCAAAATTAAATTCAATTCAAATTATTTAATAAGTAAACGGAATTATTACAATATTGTTATTAATCGAAACGGTTTTGACAAGGATTCATTTCTAGGCTATATGTGAGAAAATTATGTACGTGATAAAATAAAATAAAAATATTTAAAAAAAATTTACTTTAAGATTTTCATTGATTTTCACAGGGAGTCTGTATATATTATATTATCAAAATATTGTGAGTTCTGCTAATTCAAAGCTAACCATCAGGATTTTGCTTGGTGGTTTTTTATATTCTACACATGACTGCACATTCAATGGCAGTGGGAATGCAAATGTATTGGTTTTTAACGAAAATGTTTAGTGTATTAGAGTAAGCGTTAGTTAGGTCACACTAGCTGGGGAAGAAGGTTCGATTTACACTGTTTTAGGCCTCTACAACATCCTTTCCGATGTAAGCTTTCTAACCAAGTAGCTTTTTTTTCGCCCCCGAACCAGTCTAATGCACAACATTTTAGAAAATCACAGGCCTTTAGAGCTCAACACTATTTTTGCTGGTCGATCCAACAAGCACTCGCTTACCTCATCCCCAAAGGCTCTGCTTGCTGCCCACGCGGCAACGTCAACAGCCAGAGCGCCAACAGAACTCAGCAACAGCAAAGCAACAACGACAACAACAACCGTTCGATTGCTTGCTTGCGGGCCTGGCCACATTTAATCCTCTCAAAGAGGATTTCTTGTTGCTTTTTGCACGCGGCACCAATCCGTTAATTTGTATGTAAATTGACTAAGCGGAAAAAGCATTCACAAACCAACAAGGAACAACAACACTAATAAAAAAAAACACATTCGTATGCCCGATAACAGCAGCCTGTCGAATACAAATGCACAAATGTATAGAGGTACACTAACAAAAGAGCAAAAATAATAAATACAACTACAAACATGCGGTCAGGCAGGCAGACAGCTACACAGCCATCCATACCTTGCAGGGAAACCGTGGACTAGTGAATCAAATTTCTTGTTCCGTACTAGATCTTTATCGCCAAAAACCAACCAGTCCGATAGTGAGTAGATCCCCACCAGTCCAAAATCAGCGAAATGTGGTACTTTTAAAAAAACTATTTTATTTCGCTTTTTCCATTAGAAATCTATGTAAATCTAAGGTGACGAATTTAGAACTGGTTCGAAGCTATCGAAAAGGGATGCAGGGAGCGCCTTGTTTACTTTACATAGATATATGTTTGGCAGCTTTTTCGTTCAAATATGCTTCCATTCTGCACTTCGCAGATGCTTTTTCATAATTTGGTAATAAAAAGGAAAAATTTGTGTTAACATTTTAACATCTTGGGATGTTCTAGAATCTGACCAATAACAGCAGGCACCTCTGCAAACTCAGCTATAGCCAAAGGAATGTAAACGTACATTTCTTACAATCATTCAAACAAATTTAATTTCAAATTAAAAAAAAATAAATTAAAATAATTTTAAATCGCACACACGGAAGAACCAAAAAGATTGAAAAATTATGATACTTTTTTCTTTCGTCTGTCAATTTTAGAACTGGTTCGGAACTATAAAATTTAGGACTAGTTCGGAACTATCGAAAAAGGGGTGCAGCTGGGGGCAACTGACACTTCCTAGAACATCGCCATGTTAAATTTGTCAGTTGTTTGCATGCAAAAGAGATTTCTCGCGAAACAGTACTGTGTCTAATAATTGAACTAGAAGATCACCAGTTCAGAACTAGAGATTTTCCTACAGGGTACATATTAACACTACATATACATACATACACACGCATGAATAAATAGCATTCAAGGAGAATGCAGGAAAGTCACCTCTTAATAAATACATTTTCTGTTATATAGCAAGGCGAATGCGCAAAAATATCAATAACACCAACAACAACATAAAGGGGGTGGGAAAGCAAAATTAAAACAACAACAAAATGAACAAAATGTTTATAAAGGCACAGGCGCTGGTATGGACTAGAAAGGAGAATGAAGCAAGAGCAGCACGCACATTGCTGGCGATGGTGGTGAAAGTGGTGATTGTGGTCGTTGAGGATGCGTCAGTGGGGTATGAGTAGGAGGCACGTTGTTATTTATGCGGGCGCTTGTTGGTGATAAGCACCGAATAAATATGAGACGCGCTGCTGAGTGCACAACGAAACTGAGGACAATGATTAGCCACAAATGGTGAGTGAGGAGTGTGAATGTGGCGCGCAGGAAATGGTTATTTGCGACACGGCTGCAAGGCGACAACGACAACTACAGGCGAATGGTGGACGAGCGAGCGTCAGGCGAATTGCTGAACTAGCAAATAAATTTTATAAGCGAATGAACAAAACGGACGAGGCAATAAAACTGCATACCTTAATGAAACAATTTTATTTATACGAACTTGTATACAGATGGGGCCATGAGAGCCAGAGGAGCCTATCTACAAAAAAATGGTAAAAATTACTTGTTTTTTAGCCGACTTCCAAAAAAGGAGAAGGTTATCAGTTCGTCGGAAATTTTATTTTTTTTATGTATGTTACTGCATAACTTTGGACCACGTCAACCGATTTCGATAATTATTTTTGGCTCGGAAAGGTAGTGTCTCAGAGGTGGTCCCATACTAATCTGGTTTAGATCCGATCATTGGATCATTAAGTATATATATATATATATATATATATATATATATATATGAGAATTGAAGTCGGTTTTGTTTTCTGCTTAAAAATTATTTGTTCCATGCTAGGTTTAAGGTTTACCTAAATATATGATCCTTACCAAAGTATGCATTTTGACACATTGCAGGGCAATTATTAGTATTTTTGGCTTCATTAAATACTGTATGCAAAACTCATCTCGAGAAATCCTGAAAATCACCAAAAAGTTCCGAAAATT
>NW_023458555.1:13369117-13406903 GCF_013731165.1 Rhagoletis pomonella | reverse complement strand
GTGAAGAGGATCGCCGATCGGTGATCATTGTACGTCCATCGTGTCTGCTTGGATCTAGGTCAGTGCATAAAAATAAAAATACACAAATTTTCATAAGTGTGTATGTAAGTCTTTAGCAGAAGTCGAAAAGGAGACGAAATAAACCGTGCAGACGCTACAATTAATTTAAAGTAAAACAGAAATTAAAATGAAACTCATATCTTACGGTGAGGATAGAGCTTTTTCTGAAGGAATTTCAGTTTGATACTATATGCATATGTACAAACGTATGTGCACTAGGCTAGTCAAAAAAAAAAGTTTGAAATGTTAAGCTCTCACCCCCTAGGATTTAGCGGCGTAGAGATGTATCCAGTCGTGCGGTTTCTCTCCGCATGTCGGGCACTCATTGGGCACATCCGCATCCAGTCTGCTCAGGTACGAGTTTAACCTCCCTGCCGAGGCAGACGGAGCTCTGTCACGTACACGTCAGGTGGTTGTGTGCCCAGAACGGCATTCACAGGTCTGGATTCTACGTAACTTGAGACCGACTATCTGTGAATGCCGCTCAAGGCCTGTCGATATGCTGTCGGGTTCAAAGGTTGCTTTGTGAACCTCTGGACTTCATGCGTCAGTTCGTATAGATGCCTTCTCATGTGCCTTGGCGAGGGCTCCTCTACAAGCAAGTGTCTGTTCGGGTGCCCACGTCTGTGGCTCCCTAGTAACAAAGCTTAAAGAGAATAGTGGACTTTATTGACAAGACTGTCGAAGGTAACTCCGTGGATTTTCGCGTTATTCACTGTCGGAATTGGTTCGTCATTGACGTGAATACCTAACTGCAGTCTGACCTCCTTCGTCCAAGTGATGAAAAGGGTTGCTGACGATTTTGTAGCGGAGAGGGTTAGACTCATTACAGTGAGGAGAGGTAAACGTTTAGTTTCGAGCAAAAGTCATCAATACCATTCCCAGACGCCATTATCGAGCAATCGCCAGCATAAGAAGCAATCGAGACTCACTCTGGTGGTTAAGGGAGCTAGGAAATATAAAAGTTAAACAGTAGTGGGGAAAGGACACCACACTGTGGAACCCTCTGTTTTATTCTCCTGGGATTGCTCGATTTGTCTCTAAAAATTACTGACGAATGTCGACTACTCAGATAATTCGCCGACCACCGTTTGAGTCCCTGTGGGAGAGAGGAGGCCTCTATGTCTTCTAGTAGCGTGTGGAGTGACTGACGGTGTCAAACGCCTGACCACGAAATCAGTGCTCCTTATGAAACTATGGTTGGGACTGTAGCCGGGTACATCCTATTTTGCTAATGATTTGATTAATAAATGAAATGAAATGAAATCATTAGCTTTGGCGTAACCACGTTTCTCTAATTCTGGGATGGGTAAAGCTATGTCTTTTGTCTTCAAAATAGGCACGAACCTAGTTTAGTATGCCTTCATAAGCGTTTCATACTTTTGACATTTATCCACAGCTCAAAACAGTTTTCTCTTTTATTTTCAGGTATGTGCCGAAGAAATATACACAACGACGATTCAATTTACGTTGTAAGTTTGGAAACACAACTATTTTGTAAATATTTAACTGAAACAAGTTTTCGAAGTTTGATTTTGATATTAAACACTTTTAAATTGGGTATAGTCAGCAGGGTGTAACTTTTTTTAGTTTGTTTTTTTTTTTTCAAAATTGTCGTACACATTCAAAGCCACGCTCTATTGAACGAGAGATCCTTTCGCATGGTCTAATAATAAATATGGAGCTTAATTTAGATTCTCCATACAAAACAAAAAATTGTGTTGAGCACTTTAGGAACGCGTTGCCAGCCCCTAAAAATGCTTCTTTTATAAAAACGTATTTTCGAAAAACGAACTTTCCGATACTAATTTTGGTATGTTAATGTTGCCAGACATTTTCAAAATAAACGGTCTTTATGTATTCGATTGTTTTTATTTTTATGCCTTTTGTTTTGTGCGATCCTTCTTTTGTGCGATAGATGATATCAGCCACTTTCAATACATATTGCACTACATCTAACACGTGAGAAGTTTTTAAAGTAAATTTATGTTTCATAGAAGAAACTAAAAAATGTTTTAAAATTTTTTTTTTAATTTACACTTTGCTTTTCGTAAGGATTTTTTGTATATTGTAAGCACAATTTTTTATGAAATCTTGCAATCTTGTTTAAAATAAGAAAATATATTTTTTTAACGTTTCAATGTTTAGTTTAATTATTTATTTTTTTGGCAGCAAAATCCGTAGAAAAGGCGCTTGCATTCCCACCTCTAACTGCATTTTAATAATGTCACTTAATTTGATATTTGGGCAAAAACGAAAATTTAAAAATCTAAAAAAAAATTATATAAACCACTCAATAAGCCAAAAAAATATAAAATTTTATTTAAAAATTTTAAGAAAATAAAATTTTCCAGCTTTTATGATATTTCCTCTAAAAATTTTTCATGAAGGACCACCAGCATAAATATTCGCTAACTCATTGTCATCCCGCATAACTTTGTATGTAGATATGCACTTATCACACCAAACATGCGAGTAGTTGCGTATCATTTAACATGTTTAGTACACAAATATACATACATAATGCACATTGTACATACTCACATACATACATACATATTGCAAGGCGTTCAACCATCAACTTGCCATTTACAAAGGCAACCACCCGCACGCAATCAACCAATAGAAAATATTAGCGCACGCCAAAAATATTCAGCACAAGGGCAACCACCCGGCAGGATATATGTATCTAGATAAATATGTATGTACGTATATACATTAGGATGGTTCTTAAATTGTTTTTTTACGTACCAAATAAAGACATCCACGAAAATTTAAAAACATTTAGTGGTCGCCACTGCTTTTAAAAAAATTAAATTTTTTAAGTTGCAAAAACTCGAAAAAATGTTTACTTGAAATCTTAAAGTCAAAATTTTATCGAATTTTAGTGATTTAAAAAAAAATATTTCAAGCCCTGGTGGCGACGCCTAAAGATTTTCTTTAAGTTTTGAAATTTTCGTCGATGTCTTTGTTTCCTACGTCAAACAGAATAATGGAGTGCCCCATGATTTCGATATTTTAAAGTAACACTCTAACGTGCGTACATATTTATGTACCTACAAATCGCCGAAAGTAATTACTCCTTCCTTGGGATTCAGATAACCAACCAATCAAGGCCGATAGCACGCGTTTGCGCTCTTATGCGGGTATATACTGCATTTAAGACGAAATTGTTTAAACATCCTTATCCTTTGCATTTGAATTGGAACTCCTCATTTTTAGTGCCTTTTCTGCTTACTTATCTTTTTATGGTGAATGCTTTTTGATTAAAGAAGAAAAAAAGTTGAACGTAAAAAGTCTAATATCTGGAGAACCCGTTGATCGATCAAAACGTAAGGTATATCACAAGAAGGCAAATTGAATTTGCTATATTTTGTTTGCAATGAATTACTTTGATAAGGTTACATATTTTCGAGATATTTACGAAGATTTTTTTGCAAAAATTTAAAAATTTTCGATTTGCATAGGTATATTGAAAAAATAAGTATTCGAAACAATTTTTTACTCATTTCATATAACTAAAAAAAAGGTAAGGAACATATAGCTTAATATTGATACATATATTGAATAATCATACATTTTATAATACCCGTAATTACAACTTTTTGGAAATCTTTTCAAATGATTTTTGTTTTAGTGCATAAATTTCTATAGAAAATACCGAGTACAATTTGAAATAATTTAACAAATCCGTGAAGGCGCTAAAAAATTCACAGGGCGATTCTGGTTCAGAAAGTTGGAAGTTGTTTGTAAGTCTTTCAATTGACGGTAGATAAGATAGTTTGAAAGAATGTGTTTAATCTAGCACGAAATTCTTAAAAAGGTCCTTGCCGAATTTGCGTTTAATTTTTAGATTTTATAGTTTTTAAAGGAAAGTTTTTTTATTTCATTTCAATTTTAAGAACTTAATTTAAATTAATTTTTTCTGTTTTATTATAAAAGAGAAATATTTCCTTTAAATTCATTAAATTTTTAAAAAATCATTTTTTCTTTTTTTAATTGTTTTCTATTTTTTAATCTGATTTTCCTTCGATTTTTAAAATTTATTGTTATAAAATGAAACAATTTTTTAATGTAATTTTTAGAAACTCAATATTTTATTTTATTTTTGCTTTTTTTAATTTCATTTTTAGTTTATTTTTTTTAGTTTAAACTAATTTTTAGAAAACTATTGCTTAAAAAAAACTTCAAATTAATCTTTCGAAAGACAAGAAAAGCTTTCAAGACAGTTGCTAGAATTGACATTTATTTGTCTTACGAAAGAATTAAAAAACAGTTGCCAGAATTGCCGGTTAAAGTTTTTATAAATTTTAGATAATGTTTGGTATACCACGGATTTTGGTACTGCATATAAAAGTTTGGCTTACAATTTTTTGCTTGTTTAATTTTTTTTTTTTTTACCTTTTAATAGTAACGCAAACATTTTTAGCACTTTTTGCCGTTTTTGTACCACTGTAGGTACGTTGGTGATAACATACGAAGAGATAGGCTCCGCTTGGCATTTCCAATTGGCATCAATTGGCACAGAAGAGGCACGACTGGCGTGCTTTATTGGACTCTTCCACAATCGCATTGGCGGTTACAATGCCAATCGAGAACAGGAAGAAGAAGGAGAAGATCCAAAATTTAGAATATCGTAACTTCGATATGCATAATTAAACCTCTTCAGACCCCACGGGTCATTTCTGCTACCTGTTTACATATTGAAAAGTAATTAAAATATAAAAAAATTAAAAAAGTATAGAAATAAAAAATTGGAAAAAAAATTTGACAAAAAAGGGGAAAAAAATCATAAAAATTCTTTTATATCAGTAAACTAAGCGCTTTTTAGAAACCCATCGATATTGTAGGTAACCCATGATTAAATATCTATGAAAATCGTAAATCCAAGTTGAATTTTAGTTGTCTTCAGGACAAATACCATTTTCGAGAAATAGTTTTTTCAAACTTGGTCAGATTGAATCTACAGCATTTCGAACAAGTAGTTGATGACCTTTTTTTGAATTACTGATTAGGACCACTTTCCAAACGACATAGGTTCGCTTGTAGATAAGCATAAGTAAATATTTTGCAACAATTAAAAACAAAAAAACAACAGACCAGAAATAGCTACAGTAACAATGCCATAAATAAACAGTTAAATGGTAGCGTTAGAAGTTCGTAAATAATGGAATGGAATAAAGACACTAGAAATAGCAAAAGATGAATCGCTCTCATGGCGAGCAGAAAGCAGAAACTCGAACGAGGTAAAAATATGAAGGAAGGAAGAATAGAAAATATTTGTTATGAGCATACAAACAGATACACACATACATACATATGCGCATAAATTTATACCCACTGTACATTTGTACAAGCAGACAAATGCACATACATAAGTAAAAAAAAGAAGCAAACAGGTTGAACGCAAAAAAACAGAACCAAGCCTTGTTGTCGATGCGAGTGAGCTCAAAAGCGCCACAATTTTGTTATTTCTATTATTAATGTACCCGTAATGCCTTTTTCCATAGCTGTGAGCGAAGCGAACATTAGACCCCGCCAGCCTAGCCTGGCAGCCAGACATACAAGCCAGCCAGCACACAAACACATGGACGCTGGAAAAAAAAGCTTCAAAGCCACTGATCAATACCAGAAATAGAAACGAAATTAGAAAAACACATGTGCATATCATACATATGCATACATCTGTACATACGTATGCATGTATGTGTCTGTGTTCATGTACATATGTATGTAAGTTTGTTAGAAAAACAGGCGAAGCCGACCAACCAACCGAAGCGATGCGCGCTGTACCCTCGGTAGTTGTGTGTATGTAGATACCCTTCAGTCCCGCCTGACCATTAACAAAAAAAAAAATATTTAAAAATTAGGCACCATGCCAACAACAAAACATTCGTAATAGGGCGTAAAAGTACAGCAAGAAATGAGCCTGGTTACAAGCTTACTAATTTAAAACAAGGCTACTACGCAGGCGAGCTTTGCCCCACGCTGCGCGCCAAGGTGTATGAGCAAGTCGGTGATCGCATGTAAGTACATATGTACATACGTATGTATGTAGGTATGTATGTACACATGTATGTTAGTAAGTCTGTTTCCACATAGCCATCCATATCCATATATGGTTACTCAATATCCGTTCACACACCATAATTTATCTAAGATGAAATCATTTATGCGTTCGCTCTGGCGTTTGTAAGAAGGCTTGGAAGTCAAAAAGAAAAATATTTCTATGACAAATGACGCGCTACATAAAGTACGACTTTTACTGCGACTTATGTTTGTGTTTAGCTGCATTATAGGGCCTCTATAGGTTGGGGTTGTCCAATATTTCAATGAAAATTTGATCCACGGTTCGTCTCAGCAAAATCATTTACTTATTGCCTGGGTTTTCTTAATAAGTTTTATGTTCTCTTAGGGTTGTACACGGGCCACAAGAGCTTGATATACAGCAGCGAGCCGATTTTTTTAAGACTATGAAGAAAGGAGTCTTTATGTATTGTTCCAATTGGGGGCCGAGATCCGATCCTCGATCGAGGCCAATGTTGAACTCTCTCTTGCTACCTCGTCTGCAGCCTCGTTTCCCGCAATGTTTGCGATGATCAGTTACCCAAACTAAATTTAGTTGGAACTGACTACTTTTTCTTATTTGGCGCTGTAACCGCCTATGTAAGCGATTTTGGCCGAGTTCAACAAAGCACGCCAGTCGTTTCTCTCCTATGCCAATTGACGCCTATTGGAAATGAAACGTGAAGCCAAGTCCGTCTCCACTTGGTCTTTCCGCCTCCACTGGGAGCCTCCCTCTTCCACTGCTAACACCTGCGGGTACCGAGTTGCATACCTTCAGAGCTGGAGCGTCGGTTTCCATTCGGGCTGACTACTTACTGCGTTTAAAAGAGCCCTAGTCTCCTCGATCTGTTTCGACTTTGTCGCCAATGTCTTATTGGCCGCGTTTCTATGGCGACATGCTCGTCGCAACGTAAACCACTACATTTTAAAGATGACCGTCAAATCGGGTAGATGAATTTATCTTCTTAGTCCCAGGGTTTCAACTCCGCGTTCCAATTTGGAGCCTTCAGTGTACAGTGTACCTATGTATCCAGGCGAAGGAGCAAGACCTTTGAAACCTTTGAAATTCTCCTTCAATTCGTATGTAATCGGTAGCCAATTTCATCTTGGTCGGCAATCTAGACATTATACTGTTATGCCCGATCGCGCTTTCTTTACATATACCCACCTTTCTGAGTTTTATAGCAGATACTAACGCGGTATGCATTTATGTAAAGATCAATAGGAAATAGGATTGTAATAACATAGAGGACGTCCCCTGAGCAAGTTTTCATTGCCCCTGCATGCGACCGTCTGAACTTTTCCTAGTTTCACATGATCGGACGTCCAACCACTGCGTGTATCCAGAGTACAACTTTTGATTTAATACCACATTTCTTCTCAAAAAGCCGCTTGCAGGAGTAATAGGCAATGCTCGTTTTCTTCAATATTTCATTTCCAACTCATTTTAGGATTCAGTAAGACCCTCACATAATTCACTTGGCCATTCAGCTTTGGTAATACCTAGCTGGCGACCTTATTTCTCGCCGTAAAGAGCAATAGCTCTGTTCCCTCTTGGTTTACTCCAAGACCACATTGCTCAGACCATCGACCTACATCTTCTATGGCTCCATCAATGATGTTAATCACCACAGATGAAAATTACCCGGTTACTAAAATAACATCATCAGTGTACTGTAGTAGTACTGAGTTGATGGTGGTAAGCCATATATTTGGGAGAGATCACTCCTTGAGTAGTGCCACTACCGACGTTCGTCTTTAGTGTGCCGCTGACGACATCAGCTTAAATCTTTCTGTCATACAACATCGTAATTAACAATGAGTTTATAGAGTCATCGACACCAAACTCGTCTAAGGAGTTTTGGATAGCATATACACGGACATTGTTAAAGGCTTCTTCTATGTAGAGGAAGGCTACTAGAGTATACTGATTAAATTCTAACGACTTAATGAAGCGCCATCTCAATAGATCGTCCTCTTAAATATGTATGCTGTATCTCAGACGTATGTACAATACCCTAGGAAAATCCCCCGGCTCTATTTTGAAAGTTAATGTCCTGGGATAGCTGGTCTGTCGAAGGTACCCTACTGCTCTTTAGTACCTACTGCGTTCTAAATTTACCTTTTCAGTAGTCATAGGTCTTGAAGGAGAGCAATTGATTCAACAAAATAGTTCCGATCTCACAAGGGCATATAATGAGCATTTTTTCGCAAGTTGCTCAATGACCTCGTTCCCTTTCATCCCGCTATGGCCTAGTATAGAGCACAGTGTTAGATTTTGGCTCCCTTTCATGTTTTGGAGAGTGCCTTAACACTCTTTGGCAAGCTTGGGGTTGACCATCCTATTAAAAAGGATACGCATGGTCAGTTGGGTGTCTAAAAACTAAACTATAAATGCGTTAAACCCTAGTTCAACATTTAAGGTAGCTTAGCTTGGGATTGGTTAAACTTTAGCCTGAAAACGCATAAGCCTTTCGCTCATTGCAATTGAAAGTTTTGTGCCACACCAACACCCACTTTGTCATCCATACTTGAAGCGCCGGAATACTTACTATATGCGGTCATGGGCAGGGAGCTCCTTCGTCCGGTTTGCCATGAAGTCGAAGAACCCAGAGGGTTCCAACTCTGATATATTCGCATGAGTTCAATACTGAACCTTATTTTTTTCTATAAACTTTGATATTCGAATTCAAAGCAGTAGTTAGGCAGTTGTGATTGATCCTAAAATCTATCGGTGACATATCATATCCTCTTCAACATCCCTGCCAATAAAATACCCGTTAGCGTGCCCAAAAATATAATTTAGTAGTAAGTAAGGAAAGCACGAGATCTCCTCGTGATGCGCTCCAGACTGAAGTGGGCACTGAACTTTCTCTCAGAGTACAAGTAGCCGGATTTAGATGGCATCTCCCTTCTTCTATAGAAAGTCTTGCCTCTACTAGAACACAACTACAGGGCTGCACCTGGAGCTTATCGCTTACTAAGTCCGATAAGCTGCTAGACTATTGCAGCATTTTCGTGGCCGAAGTATTATGTAGGTAGCGGAGCAATTCTCCTTCTTTTTTTCGACTAAAATATATTTTTTTTAGTACAACTGCAAAACATTTTTCTTTACAAACAGCTAAAGCTTACAGTCGTTAACCTTTCAAAAGCACTGACTTTATTGTATTGCATTAACATATATTATACCTCATTCTTTTCTAATTCCTTTCTAACAATTCTTTTTCTATACCATGTATGTATTCGCTGGAATTCCTCTTCTTTCAAATCCAAGCTAAATCAGTCGCTTTTTTAGTATGTATGTATGTACAAAGTTATGTAAATTAGGGTGCCGCCCCCTCCTCCAAAAAAAAAACTTGCTGTTTTTCCAACGGAATTATACAATTTATTAGAATTTAAGACTTCCGCCAAAATGTTTCGGAAAATATTATTTGAAGACACCTAAAAAATTGTCACTATTTTGATTCCGTTGATAATATTTTTTAATATTTTTATGCAGACCTTCTAAGCATCAACTCTGCTATTATCTGAAGTAATTTTTTGAGACATAGTTTCTAAAATAATCGGTCCAGCTCACGTTAAACTTCATTTTTCTCTGAAATATTCGGCGTAGGTCTCAAAAGATAATAAATGAACTTAATTCAGATGAACAAACAGTGCCGATTTTTTTTGTATGTAGGGGGTTGCACTCTAATGTACATAAATGCATACATACAAATGTATGTTCCTACATATGTGGCTATGTCCATGGGTAGCAAGTTAAAAGTGCTCTATTTCGTCACTTCCTGCATTCACTTCCCTCTTTAATTTATGTACAGTGCACATAAAATTTCCTCTAAGTACTCTCCTGCACCCATAAAACTGAATGAAGATCGCCTTTTCTAATTACAATACACTAGCAAGCATACAAACGCGAACACGCCACAGAAAATGACAACAACTAAAGCTCAAGAGAACGAGGAGCATGCGAGAATACATGAAGGTACATACATTAAACCGTACCGGAAAGGCAAGGCAATTTCGAAAAAAAAAAATTCGTCATATCATTGGTCGGGTCCTAAAGTATAATATATCGTTTTTTCTGTACCGAAGAGACAATGATTTTGGTTTCAAAGTTCATTAACCTCAAGTAGCCCGTTGTTACCAGATCTCAATTCATATCAGCCCAACGTACCACCCTAATATCAGTTAATTAAAGCTCACCAAAAGTCATTAAGCTTTTGCTATGGAAGTGTTTGATTATTCCTGTAGAACTACCTCTAAAAAAATGTATTGCCGAATGTACCCCGATGTCACCGAAAAATGTGAAAAGGCAAGCCCTTGGGTTCGACCAAAAAAAAAAAATCCAAATTGCCTTTCAAAAATACTTTAAACTCAGGGGTGTACGGCGAACGAGTTTTTTTTTTTGTTACTTGTTAGATGTTACGCATGTATACCCACAAGGCAACATTTCGCATATCCAGACGCTGTTTAGCCTAAATGCGCTGAATCAGCTCCGAGCATAATAGATACCCATGAGCACCGCGGTAATAGTTAAAATTACTACTGGGTCTAACGAGACATATCCATGTCAGCGCTTACCCTCGTACGGAATATCGCTGGGGCGCTAGTACCGACCACCGCCTGTCATACGAGTCAATGATGGTAGCGAATACCCCCACATAACGTTTGTTGTTATACATACTCCTACATATGATGGATGGCATCAGTAGTGGTAGTGCTGCTGTTTTTGTAGTACTTAAGTATGTATGTATGCATGTATATGTATGTATGTATGCCTGAATGTACTTTGCTTGGAGCACCTCTATCTATTGCGCTCTCTGCCTTCGTTCATACGCAGCGTAGTCACTGAAACGTATCGTGAATTCCGTGCCGGCGGCGGCACAGCCTGTACAATCTCGCCTGACTGCTCGCTGGCTTGTTGCTTGCTCGCCTGTCTGGCTCGCCTCCCCCCACCCATCTACTCGTCATACAACGTATTCAGCATTTGCGCCGATCTAGCGATCTAGTAGCTAGTACAATCATTTGCCTGTTTGCCTTGCCCTATTGCGTGTGTTGTGTTTTCGAGTTTGTTGTTGTTTTTTTTTTCACTTCAAATTCCACTCTTTCGCCTTCTCAATTACTTCCTCTCGACTATATTTGTAGGTTGGTTGGTTGGTTGGTTGGTTGGTTGGTTGGTTAGTTAGGTCTACACAAATGTACGATCGCCTGTTTTTATCAACATCAGTCAGAGTACCACAGCCTGAGAACAAAAACAATAATAACCACCCAGTGTGGAGCAAGCAGCGAAAGCTAAACGAATGCGACGACGGCAGCGACAAAGGCGACAAGCGAATTTGAGTAGCAGTGGCTACGAACGCATTGGCTTTGCTGCCGCCAGCGTCGTCACAAAGTCACCAGAAGTCAGGCCGAATACGTACATACATATATGTACGTCCCTAGGCAACGAATAGATCGTCCGAAATTGTAGTCGCCTTCATCGTCGTCGTCGTTGTCGTCCCTCTAGTCATTGTCGCTAGAGGAGCAGCATGGAGGAGGAAAGTACTTAACTACATTATTAGTTTGTCATGCTTGCATTCAGGTGTATGTGTGTGTGTGTATTCGACAGGCTACTAATACGCCTAGTGGTGCCGCGTCAGTAGCCCTCTTCCTCCTCCTCAAGCTCATTCAGTCCAGCTGTGTATGACTGGCAATGAGTGGCTGCTGCTGTTGCTTGGTTGCTTGGTTGACTGGCTGGCAGGCTGCTGGTTGGCTGGTTGTTTGTTAGTTTGTTACGCCATTCATCCTCCGCGTCTAGCGATCTACATTCAGTAGGTGGTATGTGTGTATGTTTGTATGTGCACCTCTAAGAGTTTGTTTTTGCCTTGAATGCCTTGAGTGCCTCGCATGAGGCAACACTTTGCAGCCCACGGATGGGAGCAGCAGTGAGAGACAAATACGTACATACATACATACGTGTATGTAATACTGTATGCGCCGAGTGTAAGATAGATAGACGACCAGATAGATGAATAGATGCCAGCCTTAGTGACGAACACTTTGTGGTGAATGCCGATGCTAAAAAGGAAAACTAAAATCAAAAAATGGTTGTAAAGGTAATATGTATGTGAAATAAACCACAACGACAGTAGTGAGAAAATGACTTCACTTCAAAACCAAACAATCGCATGTATACCTGTTGGATATTAGATACTTGTGCATACGTATGTACATATATATATATATATGTTTGTATGTATGCAAGGTGTATTGCATTGGCTTCGGTCGGAGCTTTTTCTAGCTCCAAAACTACGCTTGTTGATCATTGTGCTGCGATCACTGCCTACGTGTAAAGGAATTTTTTCCTCAACAGCAGTTGGAGCAAACCGAAAACAAAACACATAATAACAACACAACCATATACAAATGTACATACATACAGATGTACGTGCATACATATGTACATGTGCCGCCCCACGAACCTTCATAGCAGACATGAGATGTATCAGTGTTGCCAGAAGTACAGATTTATCTTTAAAATGAAGACTTATTGCCCAATTCTGTATTGGTGACAAACAAATTTTTTTACTGGCAAATTTCAACTTTTTCATATATTTTTGCTTAATAAAAACTGTGACAAGAATTTGTCACCGACACAGAATAGAGCCGTTATTTTCAAAAATATCGTCAAAATTTTTAAGTGAAGTTATTAAGATGAAACCAAAATTCCATAAAAAAAAGCTCTTCGGCATAACGACATCTGGCAGCACTTGAAAATTTACTCTGTGATTTCAACAACAAAGTGGAAAGGGTTTCTATCAGATTAATTAAAACAAACATTCGTGACAAGCTGGAAACCACAAACTTAAGTGGTTATTTTCATGAAAAAATACTCAAAAATAAACGAAATTGAGTGTCGTAATATTGACGCAAATGACAACAGAGATTTATTTAAACATTTTAAAGCTACATTCAACAATCTTTATTGAGCTTGTGGCCGTTTTTAATGGAAAAGCAACAATAGTTTATGAAAATGGTAGAAGTGCTAGCTATTTTGGAAATCACCACATTTCCTCATCAGACTTCTTTCAGTGGGATTCGATCCAATGATCCCCATCTGACTCAGTCAGTTTAAAACTACAATTTACAAATCTTAAATAACTTGGATATAGATATGTATGTAAATATGTATATTTATATTGATCGTCATATAAACTCATATACATACCTATGTATATTTAGTGGCTTCTGGCAACTTTTTGAAGTTGGTATGTTTGCATAACATTCACAAAAAATGAGGGACCAAAAATAGTGTTTAAATACCGAGATTCTTATTTTAGATCATTGCAAAATCGTTCTTTTTTATTTTTATTTTTTTCGATCGCGAGTAATTGCTAAATTTTAAATTTTTATTTCGTTCCCTTTCCCGCTATAATGGAGGCCGCGTTTTTATAACCGTTTTAAATTTTTTATCTAAAAAAATTAAATCTGAAAATAAAGATTAGGGGAGATCGAGAAAAACACAAACAAATATCATAAAATAACGGTTAAATTTGATGGAAAAAACAGAAATCCAATTTTACAAGTTAAATAATGATGTTTATTAAAAACGTCACAACCGTTACGGTCCTTGCAAAAAATACATGCCTGCAAATCTAATTAAATCGTACCTATTGTTTGTGTTATGTTCAAAAATTTGTTAATTTGCGTAAAAATATTTTTGCTGTAAACAAAATTTTAGTTTTATTTTAATTAAAATTTTCAAAAAAAATATTTGCTTCAAAAATAAAATTTTAAGTTTTTTTAAATTTTGAAGATGTGGTCTTCACTTCACAGATTTTTCACAAAAAATTTCTGGCAACTCTGACTCGTTTTAGAGGCATTCGGAGCACTTCATGCTCACGCTCCCATATCCATATATACAAATGTATGATTGTACATATATATGTATGTATGTATGCAGTACGCATTCACTGCTCCCCAAGCTTGAGAACTTCAAAGCACACAGAGCGCCACGCAAGCCAAAGGGAGAGCAAAGCACTGCGCATCGCTCACAAGTCGTTGGCGCAGTTGGGGCCACAGCAGAGTGTCGAACAAAATGTTAATTAGCTTCATATTCAGGTGTGTAAGTGCGTTTATTTGTATGGGTGCATGTGTGCGCAAAAGGCCATTAGAAAAGGAAGTAGGAAAGCTAGACAAAAAGCGCTTATATATACAGTCAACCGCAAAAGCAATGACAATAGAAAACGGCGTAGAATACGAATAGCAAGTGGGGGAAAATGGAAGCTTACAAAAAGTTACTGAAAGTATTTCTTAGGTCCCCGCCTAGGCGGACGCACACTTGCACACATACATATTGCACTGGCTAGAAACTATGCGAAGTTATTAGAAAAACCTAATTATAGATATAGTTTCAGTACAACCCAGTGTGCACAAACGAGCAGAGGACAAGAAGTAGGCATTACGCGACTTGATATCCCAAATAAAATTGTAAAGGTCCAACGGCTGGGTTAAAATGTAGTCTGATGCAGCTTCTCGATTGCAGTTCCTTTACTCATTTCCCATGCTTGAGTCTGCGTTCGCACAGCCCGTGTCAACTTGGTCAGCCCATGTGCAATTTACAGCACAAGTGGAACCTTAGGTCATGACAACAAGAGAGGGATCTTTGGCAGATCGCTATATAAAGGTACAAAAAGTTGATCCAGGTTAAGGTTGTGCACTGGGTTTAGGTATCGCTACTCAAAACAAAATTCCAGTGAAATAAGCCTCGTATCGCTTTTTCCTCCCTAAGGATATAAGTTTCGTTATTTATGATTTTTGTGCCATTGGTTGGTTTAACCGCGATGAAACCTCCAAGCGCCAACTGAAGCTGATCGATTTCGCACGAGGCCCGAATCACCGCAGTCAGCAGCAATAGGTTTCATAAGAAGATCCATCAAGATACATTTCTATCTCCTGACCGAAAAACCAGACACGTTTTCGATGTTCTAGTTGTACAAACGATGCGAGGGCCAAAAATCGACTCGGATCCCAACTTCAACGAGTGTATTTCTACCATGAAAAATCTTGTCATAAAACTGAAGATCCCTCCAAAAGTTTCACCTCCGCTATACCCTTACAGAATAGTAAAGTGTTTAAGTCATTTCGACAATAAACGGTGGTTGTGTGAGCCTTATAAGACCATCTCATAAGCGTCCTCATTTTTGTCGGTAATGTTATGTCCGGAAAACTAGGAGAAGCGTTACGATTTCACTACCGTGATGGACGTTACTCCCAAGCTGATTGGCTATCGATGAAAATATCAAGTGGAACTCTATACATATCTGTTATAAATCTCAGCTTCGAAGACGTTGAAGTGATTCGATAGACAAAAGAGATAATCACCACAGATACCCCGGTCCCATAGTTCATATTTGAACTTTCATTGTGGGTGATTATTCCACCATCGGCCACTGGTATGCTTACATACATAACATTGTTAACTACACGGAAGCCGAAACGGAGGCGTCAAATTCTATTCCATTAGGGCGACCGCTTTTTATTGGTGGTAGGTGGTGGAAAAAACCTTTGCAGCCACATCAAAATAGGTCGCGGCTATCTCCTGAAGCTTAAAAAATACCAATATATAAAATTTTTTCTCTATACAAGATTTATATGATGGTTATGCTAGAGTTAATCACTTAATTATCAACTGGTTTTGCTATAATCGTAGGCATACTTCGAAGGCCGCTTACTCAGTCGATCCGTGGATCAGATGTAAAATGGAGTCCAGAAAATTGACTCTCATTTAACAAGCATCATTGCACTCACCAGCGCCTCTAGTAGATCGTTTATGGCCGCAATCCATGTGGGTAAGATAACACCATCCTCCGGCAAGCCCCTATTTACTCTACGCTGGATGGTGGCACTGCCCCATCGATTTCTTTCCCAAGCTTACCAAGGGATCTTACGATCTCCCCTTGGAATGGCATTGTTGAAAGCCTTCCTCCACCACGTGGCCTCTTCATAGTTTTCAGAGGAAAGAAGGCAGATCCTGAAATCCTTGAGAGAGGCGTGAAAGCTTTTGCTAGTAGTTTACATCGCTACAGCCTAGCGCAACGCAACTTACGAAGATTGGAAACAGTCAACGCAACGACAACTACAAAGTCTTTCGCCACTGAACAGGTTTAATGCCGTCTGGTTCCAGCATAGTGTAATGTAGGTTTAATGGGTGCGACAGAAACAAGGGACACTGCAACCTGAAAATCTGACGTCCCAAGATACTACCAGCCTCACTAAAAGCCAACAGTTTCTTCGTAGACGAATTCTCCTCGTCTTGAAGACAAACACGCCAATCGGGTGCATGTGAGGTCGCTGATGATTATGACCAGGTAAATAACCAATAAGCAACTTAATGTTGGCTCTGTTCAAAGGATGTATGTATATCTTCCGTAGGAAAAGGATAGCCAAAAAGTGTAGCCGGTCTCTAGGCCGCCTAGCCCTATCCAGTACTTCCTACGTTCTGAGTTTACCCACGTGTCGATTATAAATCTCGAGAAAAACCGACTGAACGGTTCCGGTCCCGCAAGTACAAACGATGAGCCTTCCTTCGCTCCCACGACAGTCGGGCCTACGTAACCTGAACGACCCAGATTTATATCTGTCCAAGGACTGTAACTGCAGCAACACTCCCCAAAAACAATTTCGGGAATTTGTATGATGTTACAACAACATCAGTATCCTGATACCCAGTATAGTAATACTGCGTTCCTTGCCAAGAGTTGGAGAGTGTCAAAGCACGCATTTATGAGCCAAGAAGTGATCGTCCCGGCTGTCTGAAAAGATAGCTAGAAAGGCGCCTTTCAAACCCTTTTCCAGGACACAAATTGAGATTTCTAGTACATAATAAAGTTTGATGACAGGCCCAAAGACACCCGCATCTGCTGTGCCCTCCCTCCATTTTCGCTCCAAGTCTCTTTGGACCAGTGCACTTGAGATGGATCCGTAGGGAGTATTATAAAAAGTCAATCTCCTTAAAATCGGGGCCTTTTTTTGATCTTACTAACCTGACACTGTAGAGCAAAATCTGTCGATTTTCCTTTGAATTTTGTGTAATGGAGTTGAGTATCTCAGCTTTTCCCAAAATATGTAGGTCATAACAACGGCTCCGTTGACTTGGTTATGTCTTAGATACCTATGTATGTTTGGGTATGCTCAAGCCTTATAGGAAGACAAAGGCCTCTTTGGTGTTGGTGTGAGGGGTTTGGCTTCACGGGCGAATCGCATAGATGATTAAAGCGCCAACCAAGAAGCAGAAGCGTACGACTTTTGCTATTAGTTGTATAAAAATTCGAAGAACCCAACCCCGTAATACGAAAAAGGAATCATTTGTATGTTGCTAGTTATGTACTATATATGTATGACTGAAATCATCATAAAAAGCACTAAAGTCATTTTATTTTGTAATAAAACCACAAATCTGAACTTACCCACAAACACCTACATACATACACAAATATTCATACCAACGCACGAATAAAAACCACTGTTACCTCGCTTGGAGAAACGATCCTCCAAGGGGGAGTATACATATCTATGCACATACAATACATTTATACATATTTATTATAAGTATTTGGAGACATCGCGCTCAAAAGCTTTTCTTAAGCTAAAATCATGTAAACGACGAAAGAGTTGAAAAGCGAGAAAAAGGCCAAAAACTGGCTGGGAAAGGTCAGCTTGGAATGCAATTACGTTCCTTTCAGAAGAATTTAATTGAATTTATTGTATGAATGGGGCAAATAGGAGAAACTCTACAAAATACTACAGCAGAAAAACTACACGCGAAAACAGAGAGAGAGAGAGAGAGAGATAAAGCGCAGCAGCGCTAGCCCCACTCAATGTAGTGGAGCTTTCAAGCGGAACGGCAAGTGCATACATGCGAATGGGGTTACAAAGACGACGAAAAAAAATAAATATTCAAGCAGCCAAGAGCATACAAGAGAGCGCCAATAAAGTGGTGTGCGTGAGCAACATTTTACAACAGAGGAGATAAACTAATAAGAATGTTTGCTTGCTAGCTGCCGGTCTTATAAGAGAGCCTATTTATGCCACCCTTCTTCGCTGCTGGCATGCAGTTTGCGGCTTGAGGAAAGTTGGAAATTGAATTTCACTTTATCTCCGTTGTTTTTATTTATTTTTTTTGGATTTTCAGCCCTCACAATGCACGCGCATGTATGTATGTATGTATGTATGTATGTATGAACACTTGAGTGAGAATCGCAAGGGAATAATTTATTTATCACCATCAACATCCAACAGATCAACGCGCTCATGGCTATGTACCTCTCCCGCTCGCACATGTGCACCGTTCATAGCGCGCAGCAGGAAAAGGAGACGAACAAAGTCGACGTTTCTGCTTTGCTATTATTTATTATTGCATTGTTGTTGTTCGTATTGATGAGCGCCGCTTTGTAGGATTTTTCTATGCGTCGCTATGTTGGCCGCAAGCTGCTGCTTTTTTACTGTTGCGTTGGCTCATCAGTTCGAGAGGGACGCAGGAGAGCGGTGCGCTGCTAGCGCAAAGTCGAAAACGCGTAGGACTGATTGCCGCTGCGGCTGTTGCTGCTGCTGCCGCCACGAAGGAGAAAAACAAAAGGCAACAGGCAATTGTGTGTTGGCAGCCGCCAAGTCAGCAGAAGTGACTTTTTCACTTCGACACACATTCGTGTAGGCACTCAAACTTACATATGGATGTATGTATGTATGTATGTATGAACAAACGTATTTCGTTGCTGTTGAGTACCTTGAGCGTTTGTTTGGCTATTTTTTTTATTTTATTTTTGTTTTTGCTATGCGAGCTGTGTGTGTGTGTTTGCATTAATTTTCCCTTTTTTGAGAGGACTGAGGATCGCGCCGTTTGCCCCCTTCGCTCCGCTTTTTGCCTTGCTTCGTCGTTGGCTATCATTTCGTCAGCAAAATTGCCGTGTTGGCTGCTGTTGCAGTCACTGTCGCTGGCTGCCATCGTCACTGCTGCTTCGTTGCGCTTGTTCGCCAGGCTCGCCAAGCAGTATGAAATGAGTCGCCGTGTGTTGTAGTGGTGTTGTTGGTCGTCCAGTGTACGCGCGTGTGATATCTTATTAGAGGGGTTCAAAGGGTAGTAAAAACCGAAGAAAATTTTATGAAACAAACGAAAACAAGTGTTGCGACCCCAGAAAAGCTATAAGAAATTAATAATTAGTATTTATGGGATACAATAAAGTAATGTAACAACAAAAATACGGCGCGATAAATTTTATAAAAGTGTGTTATGGAGAATTAGAAAAAAATTAACCCTATAAAAAATCTGAAAGTTACTCAAAAAGATATTTACTGTGTAAAATAAAGAATTTAGAGCTTGCATTGAAAAACGCAGAGCGCCTAATGGGCGATTTCTAGTTGTGAGCTACTACATATGCAAAAATTCATAAAGTGTTAAACGTTTTCTGGATACCCATGTACATACATTCTTACATACATCTCAGCGGCAAATAATTTAATATTTTCTACGCAAATTCTACAGCAACGTAAGTTAAAAAAAAAAACCAACAAGTCAAAGGTTAAATGGGACAGCGGCTTGGTGTTTTTGTGTCTTAAAAAGCAGCGAGCTTTTTCTAATCTGGCTTGCAAGTAAGTGTCTACATTGCTTTGCAAGTAAAATAGGTTGCAATAACAAAAAGTTCGCAGATTTTTTAAAACGTTAATTTTTGAGTTAAATTCATTTTCATAAACTTATTTCTTTAAAAATTTCAAAAGAAAAAGTTCTCAAACTCCTAAAATATGTTCGACCTTGTGAATTCCATTTGAACAAGTATTCCCAAAAATTATAAATGTAAACAAAAACAATTTTGCCCAATTTGTTTTTGTTTTACATGTAAATTCTTGTCAGCAATTTATTCACAGGAAATTGGCGATAGGTATGGTTAAATATAAATAAGAAAAAGTTCACAAATTCTTAAACATTTACTATCTGAATTATTAGAATTTTTCTAAACTTTCTTTTTAAAAAATTCCCAAGGAAAAAGTTCTCAAGGCCTTAAAAATCCAAAATTTAGGCAGTTAAACATTTACGGCGTTAAATTTTAATATTGTTAACCTTTTTCTTACAAAAGATCAATACTTAAAAAATTTGATAACTTAATTAAACTAAAATGTTTAAACTCTTTCGACGAAATTTAAAATTTACTTTCTAAACTCAGCTAATTTGAGTACATACTATGTATATGTACATAAATATACCTATGTGTGTACGTACGCATGTAAATCCCAACTCCTGAAATGGAAGTCGCCCAGTGAAGCTTTTAAATTTCACAGAATTTTGTCGCCTTCTCCGTTCACCCAAAAGTGCCTGCGTGTCAACCCGTCTATATGTAGAAAAAAGGCAAACACACTCACTTGACTTAAATGAGGAAAAACACCAACAGGCATACGCACACACACACACACACACACACACTGGCATATCAAGGGGTCGCCCTTTTTTGTCTGACTCAAGTCGAAAAGCAACAGGCGAAAGCAGAGCGCTGCTCACGTTGGCAGCGACAGCAACGGAATTTACCCTCTATGTACAATAAATCTCTGTGGTTTGAGAAATACTGTTCGTTGTTGTTGGTGGTGTTATATTATTGTTGGACTTGTTGTTATTGCATTCGCACAAACACAGTCAAACGATACGCCCGGTGGTGTGAAAAGGAGGCAAAGTTAAAAAGTCGACCGCTTTCGCACCCCTCCGCTCCCTTTGCTCTACAAAAGCGCACAGCAAGGGTGGTACATATACGTGCATATATGCATATATACAGGTATATAAACAAATATGCATACATACTTACATACATACATAAATAAAACGAAATTGAATATATCCGATCGTCAGGCGCTTTTGTAGCCTGCGCGTATGAGTAACTCAAAACGAGCGCACGAACCGATCAGCAGCAAGCAAAAAATGGAACCGACGTGTCCCAGTCGTGTAGCAAATATTTACTACATTTATACATATGTACATATGAATATAAAATAAAATAAGCAAAGCAATAGGGGCGGCGGCGGTGGTGGTAACCACCAAGTTTTTATTTTTTTATTTTTGGTTTTTTTTTGCTACGCTGCTTTTACGCCTCCTTCGCCTGTAGGACGTTGCCGTGCAAACACACAAACATACACATACTGACATACACGAATTTCGAGTACGGACGATGATCGCCTTGCCTTGTCTCGTTTCGTTTCGTGACGCTTCGTTAATTCCCCTTCGTTCGTGTCCACGTCGTCGTCATCATCAAACGGGACGCGTCGTGAGCGTGGCTGATTGTATTGAGTAGCTGGCGGCTTGTTGATTGTTGATTGTTGCTTTTGGTGGTGGCGTCGACGGCAGGCGTTGACGCTGCTATTCGGGGCGGTGGTGGTAAGCAGCGCAGGAGAGCCGTAACCAACAGGCATTCACATTTGGTGCCTGCGCGTGTAAGGACGTATTGCTCCTCGTTGATTTGCGCAGCTCACTCAAACCGTATATATTTAAGTAGTACATACCATATCTACATGAACACATCAGTGATTACAAAAACAAGACAAGTACATTTGTATTTAAAAAGTGTAGAGCTTTTGAAAGCAACAAAAAAAATGTGCATAAGTGGGGAATAAAAATAAAGACAAATAATAGCTATTTTTGCTGATAAAGGAATTTCAGACGAAAAGTGAAATAAAAACGAAAAAAAATTTTAATGTGAAAAATATAATTGCGAGATATCTACATATGTACATACATATGTATTTTGGTGTATCAAAGAGATTATTCGAATTCGAAATTTAAAGAAATGGAAGTGTATTCTCTTGAGGAAAAAAACTTACGCAGAATTAAGTCAACAAAGTCATCACAGTTTGAAAAAAGTATTTTAAGTGCTTAAAAACAAAAATACAGCAACCTACAAGACAAATAAAAAGTGCTAATTGGAAAAACTCGTGAGCGTGGATCTTTAAAATCAAGGTAATGTTGTGAAAAATTCTACGAAAATCGATCATAAAATTCAGAAAATGAACAATATTCTGTAGTTACGCCACTTCTGAAAGAACACATATTTTATGAAACAAACCAAACTTTAAAATTACATAGGTATATAAAATAGAGTTTAGGCACCAACAATTGAAGAAGCCAGAATAGCTTAAAGTCGCATTGAAAAATCTTTGTAAGCAAAAAAACAAAAACGGATTTCAAAATTTGTAAAGAAAAAGTTCATAAGCAAATACCGGACCTTGTATGAGCCAGCACTCGTTGCATGTAATGGTGAAGCAAAAAAAAAGCTTAGCCAAAATTAGTTCAAAATAGCAACTACCTTTAGCTTCTATCATTTCAAATAATTTTTTGTTTTTCCACAAACACATTTTCATAAAAATGAGCTCAAGCATACTGCCTTTGTTGACTAGAAAATTATAAAATTCTTCAAAAACATTGAATTTATGAAATCCTTTGAATGGCAAAATCAACAAAAAATTATGAAATTTGTAAAAAAATTAAAAAAAAAAAATCATTGAATCAGTTATTTAACATCTCCACTTCCACTACACAAATTCTTAGAAACCAACAAAATATTGCTAAAAAAAGTGGGAAAAAATTAATTTGTAGTTTATATTGTTAATTTTAACACATAAACATGAGACTGAGAAATTCTTTAATTAAAATTGTGTTAAAAATTAAAGAAAAACATTTTTTTAAAAGTGAAACCACATTTTTTTTAAGTATTTTCATTGTTATTTTTATAGAACATTTATTATTCATAGGGCCGTTTTCTCAAGTAGCTTTTACCATTTTTCTCGCCTTTAAACACAAATTTTGTTCACAAAAAATGTGCTTTAACACAAGATTTTGTTCTCGAAAAATGTGTTTGAGGGTAGATAAATTTTATAAGTTACTTGAAGCTCCAAGACATTCTGGAAGATACTTTAAAAAGTATAGCGCAGCAAAATATTCCAATAAAAAATTAACAAATGAAATTTCACCAGAATTAAAAAAGTATTCCAAAAATAGACGTAAATTTTTTAGCTGAATACTATAAAAACTATTAAATTTTTTAACCGACTTCAAAAAAAAGGAGGAGGTTATCAGTTCGTCGGAATATTTTTTTTTGTATGTATGTGACCGCATAATCGACTTCGATAATTCTTTTTTCATCGGAAAGGTGGTACCTCAAGGGTGGTCCCCTGCTAATTAGATCCAATAATTGGATCGTGAAGAAATTAACGATAATCTTAAATTTTTATAGGTATGAGAATTGAAGTCGGTTTTGTTTTTTGCTTAAAAATTACTTGTTCGTACGAGTAATTTTGCGTTTGAGTTAGAAATTGTTGATGTATGTATGTATATTTTAAATAAATTACGTTTCGTTATTGTTATTCACTAAGAAAAAATCCTAAAATTTTCAACCTGTTTTGACTTCGTAATTTCCTATTTTTTTGCTTCGCCGGCATTAATGAGTTCCTTTTTTGAAAAACAAAAATTCGATCAGCAAACACCCTGTCAGCGCACTTTAATTAAAATTATCGACGCTGCTTTTAAATCACCACATAAACAAATAAGCACACAGGTGTATGTATGTATGTATGTACAACTACAAATAAGCCAATATGTACTTGTGTGTATGGGTACTTATGTATGCGAAAATGACTACCGGAACGTGTCAATTTCTACAAACATACATAAGCGCATACTTACTTGCTATGTACATACTTATATTTTAGTAAATTGAAATATGTAGTCATCTACATTCTGAATGAATGAATACCGAGTAACATAACAAATATCCTGCTTATTGCTAAGTGAAAATACGTACATATGTTTTAAGATGAAATCGCAAAAAAAAAAACGTGTGAAATGAAAACCAAAAAAAAAAAACACTCACACTACCGCTCTGCAAGCACTTTCTTCTTTCTCTATCTCACCGATTTCATACTACACACGCGCCCGCTATAAACTTATTCACAATTGATCTTTTGCTCCACACGATCAGCTTAGCTCTCCCATATCTTTCTACGATTGTATGTATGTATGTATGAATATATATTTGTATGTATGTATGCATGTTTGTACATATGTATGTATCAATCTTGTACATTACTCATACTCTCTTTCAGCGTAAATTTGATTAGCTATTCAAAGCTATCAATTGCTGCTCAACATTTTTTTTTTTAGTTGCTCTTACTTTTTACATTAAATTGTTTTCTATTTCTTAGTATTATTGTTAGTGATGTTTTCTTTTGGGAGACCCAAATAAAGCATTCATTGATTATGGTTAGTTTGGCCACTCTTACAGGAAAATTTCTCCTTTTAATAGCCCTATCAGTGCCACGAACCCTAAAGGGACACTCAAACAGACGCGGTATTGGAAGTGCGGTACAAGGCGGTACATTGTATAGTATAGGTGTAGGTATAGTTAAAATTATAGAACGGGTGTTTTCTTAAAAATTAGATTTTTTATGTCGCTGTCGTGGAATGTAGACTCGCCCCACAATAGCCCAACTTCGCTCTGGCTATTGCAGCAGGATAAACTCGTACCTGAGCAGAGTAAACGAAGATGTGCCCAACCAGTGTCCGGCATGCGAAGAGGTACCGTGAGTCATGGGGCGGGATCCCCCGAAACCCCGCCCAGCTAACGCTCTTGTCCCTATGGATAGAGCCTGTTGAAGTTGCGCACTTCCTGGGCCTGCCCTTAGCTGAGCGAGACGACAACGTTGATGGATGAGCCGACTTGAGCGGGTTTAGTAGCCGCTACAACAACAGCAATATGCCTCCCGAATAGTAGTACGAAGTCAGCATACACTTCCTCAAAGCTTAAGCTAAGATCACCTACAAAAAACTCGGTAATTTAGAAACCTTTTATTGAAGCCAGGTGGCTACTGGAGGGTAACTTCAATGTCATACCCACCCACGACCCAGTTTCATATCTGGCCAATGGTTATCACTCCAGCATCATTCACCAAAAACACTTTGGGGAATTTGCAGCAACAACAATCGTACGTCTTGCTGGGAAGAAAACTATAGTATGAAGTAATTTTTATTAAACTTTTCAATCGCTTCTTTCTGATAGTAACTGAACTTCAAAGTTTCTTCTACATACATATGTGTGTACATAAATAAGTACATTCACAGTTTTGCCTGTTTATGCTCTTGGATTCACGTCACTCGCACGCAGCCTTTATCAACATTCTATTTATATTTGAAAAAGTTAAAAGTTTTGTTGCTACTATAAAGCTGCGCCAAAGGAATCATAATAGCATTTATGTACTCCTCCGAGGGTCTTATCTTGCCGTCTTTGTAAATTAAGCAATCAAAAACTAACCACAAATATGTATGTACATAAGCAAATACAGTATGTATGTATCTATGTACAGTGACGCTCAGAAGTATTTTCATTGAATTTTTTACGATATTCAAAAAGTTTTTCATGGTATTTTTTTTTTGTGTTAACTTTTTTATAAAAAAATATACATATCTCATTCTTCAACGAAAACTAGGTATATCACAATTTCAAAGTTTGGAGAAAATTTAAAAAAAGTCAGCAAAAATTTTCGTCAAAATTTCAAACTTTTTAATCAGATTTTTTGAAAAATTTTCGTATTAGCAGTTATGTAGCCCATTTAATTTTAGTGTAAAAAAGGAAAAATTTCGTTGTTTTTTTATATATTTTTTTTTTTTGCTGACAGTGTTAAACATTTTCTTTCATACAAGAACATTCGTTATTTGAAAGAAAATGCTCAATACCAACAGCAAAAAAACAAAATTATCAAAATTCAACGGAATTTTTTAGCAACCTAAAATTTGCACTTTGTTGTACTACAATTAAATTTACTATAAAACTGCGTACTCGATTTTTTTTTGTAAAAAATCAGATGGAAAATTTAGAAATCATAATCAAAATTTTCTTTAGAGTTTTAAATTTTTATTTACATGGTTTTTCTTACAAAATGAACTTAATATATTTTTATAGAAATTTTACGAAAAGAAAACATGAAAAACATTTTGAATATCGTAAAAAAAATATGAAAAATACTTTTTAAACTCACTGTACACATATTTTTCGTTTAGTACTCTGCTCCTTTACTTGCGCTGCCATTGCGGATCATAAAGTTTCGAATTTCACAACTTACACTACATCCATAGCTATTTGACTTTCAACACCACCAGTAAAACGAAATGAAAACGATGCCGATATTTCGTGTAGCCTGTGGACGAATTTTTAGTGGTGACGGCGCGACACAAAAGCCTTATCATGACTTTACAATAACAACAACAATGTCAATATACTGCAACAACAGCAACAACGGCAGTATCATTTAACAATAATCGTGAAGAGCGCCACTTGTGATCTCCAAAAAGTACCAACGAAATGCCTGCGAGACTGCTATAGAGGTAAATACCTACGCATTGCCTGGAATTTTGGGGCGTTCTATCTTGTAGCTACATATGTAAGTATGGAGCGATATGTGCTTAAGCAGCAGGAAAGCTAAATATACGACAAAAATACCTACATACACGTGTGTTTGCCTCTATAGATATTTACTTATGTAGGTATGTATGTATGGATGTACAAATTTTTTTTCATGTAAACTGCTTGAAGTAGGTGAGCCAGGTTGGCTCACTGCCTTTCTGCCTGGTCAGAGCGTATTATAAGGAAAATAAATCTGTATGTGCATACATATGTATGTATGTATGTAAATAAAAGCATGTGGTAAAGGTCTTGAAGTACATACATATTTAGGTACACTTTCAAAAATCAGATAAGATAATTTTCAACAAGTGTGTTGTGTGAGCTTTGTTGACTTTAGCGGCCATTCCTGTTGCCTGCTGCCTGCCGCCTTGCGTTCGCCTTACAATCATACTGGCTGCTGGTGTGCACCTGTGCATGTGTGTGTGTGTGTATATGACTTTGATCGTCGTGCTCGCCATCAATCCCCTGTCTGTCACGCCGTGTTTTTTTTTCGAAATTCTGTTTGCGCTTACCCAATACGACCCCTTAAATTCATTGTAAGCAAGCAATTATCGGAGTGTCCATATTTATGGCTGCGTGTGTGTGTGCGTATTCACATTTCGCGTCAAGATCACCCCACTCCTCCTCCCCACGAACGACACATCCTCTTGTAGCGAATCACGTCGCCAATGGAACCTCACGTTCCGCCATGCCACGATCAACGACAACCTAGCGAGTCGTCGCCACTAGCGGTCGCGCAAAGCAAATGACTTTGTAGGTATTTGAGTTGTAAATATAATTGCCTTTTACATTTTCTATGTTTTCAGCTTATACATAGTTTACACACTTCTGCGACCTTTACCACCTCCACACATATGTATGTCTAAAGCAGGCGCACTACATACATAGACAGTCCTAGAGTTTTTGAGTTTTTTTTTTCAGGCAATTTTCTATTACAAACATTTGTGCCTCGCTGTACTTCGGCTGCTATTTTCCTTTGTCTATTCATAACTTTTTCCCCAACTGCTTTACATTCCATTCGAGTGTGCTTTTCACCTCGGTTTTGCTTCGCTCAGGCGCTCCTCATGCGTCGTAACAGCTTACATATTTATGCACATACATACATACATACATCGATCGTTAGCTGGGAATAACCAAAATCCGCCACACGATCACTTGCCTGCCAGCCTGTAGTTTTTTTTGTTCACCTGGGCTCGTCTCGCCTCGCTTCGCTTCGTCATACCTTTTGTCGGCAATTAGCTACTGAAATGTTACCTTCATTTGGTTTCACTGTCGGTATTTTTTGTTATTGCTTTTCATTTAATTTATTTATTTATGATTTTTTATTTTTTATTTTTTTGTGTAGTTCCTGCAGTTGAGTTGTTGTACAATAATATTTTCTATTGATTGCCTTTTTTGGCGTCATTCCGCAATACTCCACACCCTTCATACGGGCAATATTAGTCAACTTAGAGGTGAAATTAAAATACAAGTACGTACATACATACATACATACACATAAATTTTCCTGCTCCCCTTCCCTGACATATGTATATAAATAAATATGTAGATAATAACGGTAGAATACATCTGAATAGCAGTTCCCTACTTGCATAACCAAGTTCGGAGTGGGGCTAGAAGCAGAGAAAAGTACACAATAGGAGTCTCTGCTGATGCTGAGAAGGGGATTTCCCGCCATGAAACCTACTACGTCTTATCTAGAAAATGGCTAACTGTGTGGGAGAACGATGGCCTTTGTAAAATGGCAGAATTTGAAAGGGAATATCCTCTCTTGGTTTTCTCGCTGTGTTTTGTAGTGGACTCCCTGTAAACGGATCACAACAAGCTTAGAATTAGGAATATATCTCGGGGAGTTCTGTGGCAAGACACAGCCAGGCAACCATAGCCTCGTTTACGCGTAAAAGTAAATTGGAAAGCCTCAACCTTTCGATGCTTGGAGGCTTAAATTTCATTCTTTGGAAAGCAATATCCAAGGGTTAAGTACCCTAGAAAGGAAGCTGACGTGAGAAAACCCCACATCGAGCTGTAGGTAAATGGATAGATTTTCAGGACTTTGGCTCCCAATGACTAAACTGATCCGGGATTATCTTTCGAAAGAAAGTACTGAAGCTGGCTGACGTCTGGAGGAAGATCGACCTATCTCGGCAACCAGTTTGAAAACGCCCTATCTCAGAAAACCTTTTAAAAACCGCACTATTTCATAATTTGGTTGAAGAACACGCTGTCTCAGACTTTTATGGAAGAACACCCTGTTTAAGAATTAGGTTCAAAAACGTTCTATCTCAACTGAAAATATATTGGAAATTCTGAAGTAAGGCGTTATTGAAACGTTTTCTGAGATAGAACGTTTTCGACCCGGCTGCCGAGATAGGTCGATCTTCCACTCAGCCGTCGATATATAAACAGCGGAATAATTCAAAAAAGCAAATTCAATTTCAAATTGACTTTGTGAACGCACCTTAGAAGCTTTCAATTTATATTTTTTGAAGCATTTATTCAGTATAAACTGTTGAGTTTTTAATACTGTATCTTGCGCGCCAGCTCATGCTTTATACTTTGCGGATTAAAAGCTTTTAAAATTTAAATATTCAAAATACTTACATACTATATTTTAGTTTTGCTGTGGAACTTGGGGTTAAAACTATTTTTCGAATTCAAATCCAACTCTTTAAGTTTTAAAGCCTAATAATATTTTTTTCGGAACGTGCTTTTTTTATAAAGCTCGTAGCGATTACACTACCTTATAAAGCTTTTGGAAGCTTTTAGCTTAATGTTACTTTGAGATATTTTAACATATTTAGATACATATACTAGGTATACATTTATACTTCGTAGATATCTAAAACTATTAAAAAAATATGTGAAAAACAGAACTGGAAAATAAAGCAGTACCCATGGGGGGTACTCACTCGCCTGTTGTAAAGAGTCGCATAGGTACCATTTGCCTTTCCCGAACTGATATAAAGCCTCAAAGCATTCGGAAAATGGAATTGATAGATATCTACATATGTATGTATACAAGGCGGATTTCCATGAATTTCCTATAGCCATGCATACATCTGCAGTTATTCACAATGAGGCGAACATTCATACGAATACGCTTATGTATAAACTTTTCAATGGCAACAGGAATGTTTCATAATAGAAATGTGCCTGATTTTCCGCTGAACCATAGCTAGATCAGATATTGCACTCCCCTTTTGCGTTTCACTAAAATTGTCGCGCTACATGGAAAAGCGAGTTGGGGCGGCTACCCGATTGAGACGAGCCAAACAGGCAGAAACTAGCCTAGCAAACGATGAACAATGATCGTCTGTTGTTTATGTCTATATGGACATACAAATGTATGTATGTATATGGTTATATTTACTATGCGGATGCATACAAATGTATATATACATATTTTATTATGATCGCCTCTGTTGTATGTATGTATGTATGTATGTATGTTGACTGCCCAGTTGACATTTATAGTTTGCTGCATACCAGTTGGCTGTGTGCGGCTCTACGGCTTTCGATTAGGTCATGCCGCTGCGGCATGCAATTTTTGAGCAACAATGTCGCCGCATTAGTTTCAGATGGGTGCGCGCATATGGAAATGTACATACATACATATTCTTGTAGGTGTGTTCCTTCAAGGCACTCAAGCACACAAATACACGGGCATTTGTATGTAGATTCAAGCATTCGCTTAAATTTTCAACAAATTCTAATTGTTGACTCCAAGTTTGTATATATTTTCTGAGCGAACTTTGGCACTGTTCATTTCCGGTTTGAGTCACTCCAAAGGCATACATACATAAGTACCATCTAATTCAGCTACAAATAGACACTTCGAAATTCCCAGCGTTTTAATGATTTAAAGCATTCACTGAGCTGCAAGCTCCAAAATACCTAAAGTCTAGTTTTTGTGGCATTCCCACCTCCTAAAAAAGTACACTTAATTCAAAACAAATCTTATGCTTCCGTTTCCCAACTCTGTACCCATAGCAGCTGTGTTGTCTGTGTGTGTGCCGAGTGTTTTTTTTTTAGTTTTATTTTTGCTTAACGCTCACGCTCCCTGATTTGAAATCATCTTAAATGTCAAATCAACATCCATCCATTTAATACGAGCGAGTACTCGCGCAATAACTTAATAGCTTAGAAACCTGTTCTATACAGCTTTTGAGCGGCACTCGCCACTAAGTTTAGTTTTTTTTTTTGTTATTCTACACCTCTTCCGTCGGTCGCTACCTTTACTATACATATATGTATTTGCTTACTCGCCTTACTGCCTGCCGGTGTCGCTCATTCCACGTGGAAATGGTTCCTCGTTTGGTTGGTTGTTTAGTGATCGCCGATCGTTGTTCAATGTTCCAACTAAGTAGATGTACATATGTATGTGCATACACCAATGACGTGACACACTTGTTGCAGGCTTTAGCCGGGAGTCCAATTGTTCATTTTACACGAAAACAGTTTTGCTTATTTTAGTAAGCATGTGATATCTATGATGTAGTATATATGTGCATTAGGGTGTACCTATCACTCTCAAAAAAAAAAAATCGGTATTGTTTTCCATCAGATATATAAAGTGTATTATATTTCAAGACTTGTGCCAAAATATTTCGGCAAAATATTAAGATTTACGTTAACTGAACTTATTTAGAAATACCTGCACAAATGGATTTTTTTTATAAACACAGCAATGTAGTTTTTAAAAATATTTTTTCGTAAACATATTTTAAATTTTTATTAGCGGAATTAAGTGAATGAGATTTTTGTAGGTATTTTCAAAAGGATTTGCGTGAGATCCTAATATTTTGCCGAATTATTTTGGCGGTAGTCTTTTTTTGGCGATTCACCCTAATGTACATACATATTTTCATACTATACATATGCTTGTAAGCTGTTAGACATACTAAAATAAAAATCACTTTACATGGCTGAAACACTTGTTCGTGCTTCTAAGAATCACGTATTCACGCCAATTTTTAGCCTGAAGGAAAATTACTTGTAATTAGCGGTTTCTAGTTATTTGCGATTTCTTATTATTTATGTGCTTCCTTTAAGTTATTTTCCTGTATTCCACCGCTTTTGAGTTCTTTGAACATAGGCGTACGTGTTCTGAGGGGATTACCAATGGCAATGCTATGTAAAATCTCTGTAAATCTGGAAAATCACAACTTATTGCAAGTAACAAAAGTCTAGTCTGTCAAGCTCTCGCCACTTAGCTTAAAAACAATCGCTTACGACTATGACAACAACACAAAAAATCCTCATCTTCCTCTTCGCTCGCACTAAGATAACTTTCATACAAATTCATTTGTTTACGACTGTCTTCGTCTTTAGCTTCGCATAGCTTCCACTCTATTTTTAACCTAAGTTGACTCGATCAAACCCTTCAAAGCTTACTTCTCAATAGGATATAATTCTTGGTAACCCTACAGATCGATATATCCTAGCTCTTCGTGGATGATGTTGAACAAAGATGAAAAGGCTTTGGGAACTTTCGAAAGAACAATTCTCCGAAAGATCTATGGCCCTATTCGCGTCGGGCCGGGTACTGAAAAAGCGGCAATGACAAGCAGTAGGACATGCTTAAACGCTAAAAAATACAACGTATGACAATCCGATGAAAAGATGCTTCCACTCGGCATCGGCAGGTAGACAACGAAAGCACCCACGAGTACTATAGAAGGACTAAGTGCAGAAGGGCTTCTGTACACTTGGGAGGAACAACGGGCGATTTTTTTTTTTGTTTAACCCAAAACGACAAACGGTCGTAGTGCGAAAGACAAAAAAAAAATAATAAAATAAGTCCCTAAAAATTAAAAGACATTAAAAAACAAAAATTTGAAAATTTGCGTTTTAAAATAATGTACACAATTAAGAAAAATAAATAAAATAAAAAAAGAAATAAAATGAAATAAGCTCGTAAAAATGCAAGGAAATTAAAGTAAAACATATTTATTTTTAAATCAATAAAAATTAAAAATAAAAAAAAAATAAAATTTAAAAAATTAAAAAAAGATAAACAAAATTAATGGAAAAGAGAAAAAATATAATATTCGTAAAATTAAATGGAATTTAAGAGAAATATTTTTCTTACAACAATAGAATATAAAAATTTTATCTATAATAAAAAAAGTATAAATGTTTAGAAAAACGTTACATATTATTTTCTTTTTAAAATAATAAAATCTAAAAACTAAAGGAAAATGTAAATTAGAAAAAAAACAATAATTAAAAATATGCCGCTACCCCAGATCTCGACCCCGGATTTCTTGAGTAGCGCGCCAGTGCTTTGCTCACTCGGCCATTGCGATTGTCGGAGCAGCGGAAGCAAAATAATATACAAGCGCTTTCTGTCAAAAGAGCTTTTCACCATAAAAGTTGGCAAGGGAGCCATTTTTGTAGAATTTCGTGCTAGAATAAATAAAATCTTTCAAACTGTCTTGTCTTCCAAAAGACTTTTAACTATTTCATTTATTGGAAATGTCTACAAAAAAGCCCAATGACTATTCACAGATAGAGTGAAACTCTCTATCGTTTAGCTCAGTGACTGTGCGCTCTAAACTAGTCTGAAGAAGACCTGATTTCTCAATCAGTCAGCGCTTTCCGATGAAGTACATAGGTAGCGAACCATATGTGGGAGGACATTGAAAGTAAATACATACATGACAGCTGTAGCTTCATCGAACAAGTACACGAGAATTATCTTGTCTGCCTATATGTTGCTTTTCGAGAAATTAGATCTGGTCATCTCAATAAGATTAACAATAAGTCAATTGTAATTGAAAGCTGATTATGAACAAACGTGGAACAGTGACGTTCCAGAGACCATTTTGGACGGACCTACATTTATCGTTAAACCCAATGAGTTGGAAAAAAAATAAAATCTAAGTACAGGTCTCTTAGAGAATGGGTAGCGTAATATTTTGAAGATTATTTACAAAATCCCTAATACTGCAGAACTTTCCAATAACTGACTCATATAAAATGACTCATAAAAGTATCAATAACATTCACAAAAGCTTCACCAACCGCTTAGCTAATTGCCAAAGGAACGTTATGATCACACTCAACGTTCACGGTTTAAAGCAGTTATTTAAAAATACATGTTATTAAAAACAAAAGACATGATACTAAAAGAATTTCTAAGCTGTGTTGAATGCTACAAAAAAAAAACAGAAACAGACAACTACAACAACTGCTACAAAAAAAAAACAGAAACAGACAACTGCAAATGTATGTATAACGAAAAGAGCAGTTATTAAACACATTTGCAAAAAAGGTGTTTTTTATAACAAAAAATCTATCATTTGAATGCCAACACTTAAACGGTATTGAAAGCATTGCACACAATTCACAAATACTGTGGGATAATTATGAAAAATATAATGAAGACATACATATGAAATGATCATTACTCGATACAAACCTGCTTTCAGTCTTGGTTTTAAGTAATCAATGTTTATGTGTGAACCTAAATATTTTTAGTTGGCTGCGAAGTGTGGTGAAAACATGTTGTTAGTTGTGGGTGTGATTTGTGTGTGCATAACCACTGTCAGTCAAGGTATTTAGAACGTGGGAACTTATTGTTGGTGTTGTTATAGTCACTTAAAGTGGCTTGGGTATTCATAGCTTGATTATTTATTATACATCTTTATGCACATACTTAAGTGTATTTTAGAAATATTTTTTTTTTGCTTATTTATCAATCTGCATGCAGGCCGCAAATTTTAATTGCAAACCCACCTGTTAGCTGTTCTTTGATTTTAATATATTTGCGTACTTTCTATGCTTTTATTCTTTGCTTGTGTGTTTGCCATTGCATTTGTTCGCCTTATCAGCGCGTAGGTTTTGTTTTTTTTTAATATTATTTTTAAAACACTACTCGCTTCGCAATTAATTATCTCTTTGATATGCATTTAAAAAAACATGTGTGCCTGTGTTTTGTTTTGTTGTTGTTGTTGTTGAAAGTATTTTTTTGCTATGCTCTTTCGCGAATTTCTTGTGCTCAGTCAGTCGTTCACTGATCGCTTGCTTATATATATGTATTTACTCTTTTCGCCACGCTTTCACGCACAATCTCACGCTTGCTCAATTGCTCGCTGCAACTTGCGTGCTGCTCATTTTACTTTGGCTTTTTTTACATTAACTTTCACAGCTGTTTTTTGATTTGAAATTTTTGTATATTCGCTGAATGTCCCTTGTGTATTATCAGTTTGCTTCGCTCAAATTTTCTTATCAGTTAGCTGCTCACTACTTTCAATGATTTTGCAATCGGAGCTACATCCCATTTCCTTACCGCTATTTCTAGAGCCTATTTACCGCTTCGTTTAGCTTTCAACTTCACTTTCCTTAAATTTCCTTCCGTGGTTCTCATCCGCCTTTCCTCCACCCTGTTGGCTCAGAAGGCATTCCTTCTCTTTCTCTTATTTTATTAACCGTTTTATCGCCCCATCCTTCAAGTTTCAACTTCACTTTCTATCACCCTTTTAGAGTCACACCAAACCCCCTCTGTTATTTTGCAGGGATCGATTTGCCATGAATGATTCACGATATGTATATTAGTGTGCCTCACAAAAAAAAAAAAAACAATCGGTTATTCCACCGGAGTTATACGTAAAGTTTATAAGACTTCCACCAAAATATTTCGGAAAAGTATTAACATTTAAACGAGCCAGACCGATTTGAAATGCATTTTCAAAAATCTCAATAATTTGATTCCGTTGATAAAATTTTTAAATATTTTTAAGCAGTATTTTTAAGCTTCAACTCTTCTATAATCTTTGGTGATGTTTAATAAAAACTAATATTATTTATAACAAAAAAAAAATGATTTTTGGAGGTATTTTCTAAAAATTTTTTTGTAGGGAGTGTGATACACCCTAATGTACAAGTTTTTTTTTTTTGTGGAAATCACTTTCATTTCATCTTAATTTTTTTGTTGTACTCGTATTGTGTGTTTGGTGCCGTAATCGTGTTGGGCTTTTGCGTCGTTTCGCTCTGGCTGCCTTGTCGCAGTATTTACGTTTTAGGGGCTCTCCCACATGTGCTCGCTTTTCAGTTCGATTTCGTCCACTCAGTCAGCGCATTTGGCCACCACCTACAAATTTTACGAGCTGTTTTTTTTTTCCTTTCACCGCCTACTCAATTCAATGCTGCTGTGGTCAATGAAAAATAATTTGTTTCCTTTTAATAAAAAATACCTTTTGAAAAGTGTAAAAAATTTACAGTTTCCTTTTCTTCTCATTACAGGAATATTTGAAAAACATGTACAACGTTTGAAAGGAAAAAAAGGAAAACGGACTATTAATCGGCTTGTAATCGAAGAGGAGACACAAAAGTGACGCATCATAAAATTTCGGCAGCTGCTGAAAGGCTCAAGAATTTCTTGTATCCTTATAACTTAGAAGGCACTGCAAAGATCTATCAAACCCAATTGCGACCGTGCTGTACACCACGCATTGGCTAATCAACGTTTCTGCTGGCTACATAGCCATAGGCTGGCGCAATTACTCACACATTTTTCAAACATAATTTTTGACTCCTCAGCGTTGTTGGTGGGTTGTGAGTAAATCACAGCCAATCATCATCATATATAAAAAAAAGGCTTACAAATGAAGATGGCATCCCAAAGATTTTGCCTTCGATGGAATAACCATCAAAGCAATTTACTATCTGTATTCGATCAGCTATTGCACGCTGAAACGTTTACGGATGTCACGCTGGCCGTGGATGGACAATATTTGAAAGCACACAAGGTAAGTGTTTGGATGCTTTTTTTGTTAAGAAATTAATTTTTGGTTTTCTCATCACCCCCCCCCCCCCCCCACCTAGATGGTTCTCTCCGCCTGCAGTCCTTACTTCAATGCGCTATTTGTCAATCATCCCGAAAAACATCCCATTGTCATATTAAAGGACGTACCCTATTCCGATATGAAATCCCTGCTTGACTTTATGTATCGCGGCGAGGTGTCTGTCGATCAGGAACGTCTTACCGCCTTCTTGCGTGTCGCCGAATCGTTACGCATCAAAGGTTTGACCGAAGTGAATGACGATAAACCGTCACCGGTCGAACCGACGCCACCGCCACCACAGCTACAACGCATTCAACCATATTTGGTGCAACAACAACAGCAGCAACATCAACGCAGCAAATCACAGAATAGCCTATTGGCTGGCGGTTCAAGCGCTGGCGCTGGTGGTTTGGCTAGTGCCGCTGCATTGGCTGCTGGTGGTGGTCAACAACAACAACAATCGCTGCTTAGCTCAGCGCTGGCCTCGATGCCGAAACGTAAACGTGGCAGGCCACGGAAATTGTCGGGCAGCTCGAATGGCACCGGCAATGATTATGATGAATTCGAACGCGATGGCATGATGAATGTGAGTGAAGGTTGATGGTTGTATGGAGGAAAATTGAATAATTTCTAACCTCTTTTTTTTTTTTGTTTGTTTATTTTTTCCTTGCAGGACTCCGAGATGGGCGATTGCAAAATGGGCGATTCATATTCGGGCAATGATGATGGCTCGGATGATAATCAACGCGATTGTGGCGATATGCGCGACCCTAGTGTAAGTAGACGGTACTTTTATATTAAAAAAAAAAAACAATTTCTACATACTAAATTTTAAACTGGTTAGACAGCAGTTGACTAATTTTTCAACGGTTAATGGGAGGGATTAAAGGTTAATCGGTATTAGAAAAAAAACAAGTTGAGCAGGAAATTATGACAGTAGTATTTTTAATCGTGTTTGTGGAGTTTTTTTAAACGTCGTTTGAAAAGATTTAAAATGTTTAGCTATTTAAATATGTACATATAAAATTTTTAGCTATATTTTGAAGAAGAATTACGCAAATAAAAGCCTTTAAAAAAGTAATAGACGAAATATTACACTAAAATAAGTTATCACGTAATTTTATTTTTAAGTGCAACTTGAGCACAACAATTATTTGACATCAAAATGCATAGAGAACAACTTCAGTTAAAAATAGAGCATCGAATATCTGCCTACTATGGAAGAAAAAATTTAATGCACTTTTAATTTCCCATTTGACGAGCTGTACAGTATTGAAGGGTATACTGGAATAATAAAAATTACACTTTCGTGAAAAAATTTCGTTAAAAAAAAAATGCACCTTATTTAATTTTGACTTATGCCACTTTTTCAAAGATAATTGCTAATTTATTTTGTACTTTTCCATA
>NW_023458555.1:13367254-13369017 GCF_013731165.1 Rhagoletis pomonella | reverse complement strand
AAAAAAATCACCCGTTACTAACCTATTGCACATTCGTTATCGAAAGTGAGACTCGAAAAAATGTTAGTTTTCCAATCGTTTTCGAATTGCTAACTACGCCCAATGTTTACTGGGTTAGATTCCCTCCCTTCATGAAAAACACCGTTCCTAAACGAATCGTAAAATATTCCCTATTTAATACATAGCTTCCAACAAAATTTGTTGGCTTTGTTCAGTATAAGTTGTGGGTTTTCGGGATCCTCAATGGTGTCCGAATGGGAGAAGATACGTTCGGTAAACAATCAGCCAACGCCCAAACGTCAAAAGAACGAAAATGGAAAACCATCTAAAAGACCTGCGGAAATAGTAATACTAGCGATTGCCTGCCCGGAATTCAGCATGTCTACATTAAGAGTTAATTAGTAGAGGAAGCGGATGTCGGGGAGATCTATGGAGCATTGCAGAGTAAACATATATACCACACTATATGGTGTTCTCTCACCTTCTCTTTGTTTTGTGGTCTTAAACGACCTGCTATAGGAGCTGTAGAGACTGCCGGTTGATTGCCTAAGTGGATAACGTTGCCTTTTGGTGAGGGATCAAGTTCTGTATATCCTTTATGATCTGATTCAAAGGCACTGCAACTCAGTGACTAAGTTAGTTAGAGCGACTAAATCCTAAGAAATTGTTGACGTTCAGCTGACACTTTTTGAAAAAATGAAGTATGCCAAGCTGTCTGCGAAATCTATTACTGTGGCGAGAGTGATGAAGGAATCAGTGGCTCATTCCTGCGACAGTGAGCCATTTGGTGGGGGATGGGGCCTCTCGCCTAAGGTGAATTTCTGGCACTATTAAACCTTGGTTAAGCCTATAATATTTTATTGAGACCTCGTATCCACTTGTTAATTGGAATTAGTGGGGCATTAAAGATCCTCCTCACTTAGTTTAGCCAATTTTCGGACTCAGTCAAGACTAAGCTGATTAAAACGTAGGCAAATTTTTGGCTTAGCCTAGATGGTGAATATGAATAAGTCCAAAAAATGGCTAAACTTTGTTAAGTTGAGTTGGAGAAATCCAGCCCTACAGAAAAGGTCTGTTGAGTGCTAAGTGCTTAACAGTATTCTAGTAGACAGCGACTTTATCTCTGATAATACGGATCACTGCGGTATTAGGCAAGCACCAGTGAGCATTTTCTTCACGCATATTCCCCGCCGGAATGCGGATACGGCAGGTAGTAGTTTGAAGAAGACACCGGTGAACTTCTATACGGAAGGCGGAATATGTCTAAGCTTGAAAGAAGCGTTGGGGGAGAGATCCTTTGCGTGAAACATCAAACTCAAATTGGGAATGCCTGACTTCTATTGCAGTCACGTCTGGCGGAGAAGTTCGTCAAAAAGGCTTCATAGCAGCGTAGTACTAAACTATTTAGTACGATTTCTAAATACTAAACAGTTCAGGAGTAAAAAGAATAATCGGTAATTTTTGATTTTTATTTCTGAGTTATTGGTAATTTTATAAAATGCTTCGCGCTTTCCGGGGAATTTTAAAACGTTTCAAGATTTTCGCTAGATTTTTTTTTCGGGTTTTCGGAAATCTTCGTGCTTTACTTTTCGAGATTTGAAGCTTCCTTCGCTACTTTGTTTATTTTTTATGCTTCCAGGACTTTTTGGTTTTCTTCGTGCTATATCAATCATGATTTTGCGGTATTTTTCGTGGTTACGAAATTATTCGTGTTTAAATTTTCGGAACTTTTTGGTGATTTTCAGGATTTCTCGAGATGAGTT
>NW_023458555.1:13362260-13367154 GCF_013731165.1 Rhagoletis pomonella | reverse complement strand
TATTTGAAAACTTCATAGGAAGTATACGAATACTTATGAAGTTTTTTTCTTTCAAAATGTTATCATTTAACATAATGTTAAATTCATAAATTTTATTTTCATTGTCGAATTTGATTCGTTGAAGAAAGGGGGCTTATTTTATTGTTTCGCGCAACTAGGGTTTAGCTAACATTTTGCATTGTGTATTATTTGAAATCTCGTTCGTGTGATCCACAGAAAAATTATCTTAAAGAAGTGAGTAAAATATAAAAGAAAAGTGTTTTAATTATAAACGAATATTGATAAAAATTACACAGGTTTACAAAAAAAGTGTATGCATATTAAACCAAACCCTATGTTATTCGACAGGCTGAATGCGAATCCGAGGTCCGTTAGCCTCTATCACGTCAGCTTCGTGGTCAGTTGAACGTCAAGCAGGGAAAAATGCATTGAATAAACCTGAAAATTCATATATGTGGGGTTTTAGAACCCGAATCAGAGGTCCGTTAACCTCCATAGTGTCAGGTTCGAGGTCAGTTGAGGGTCAAATAGGACAAACAATTTATTCAATTAAAATAATGTTTTTTTGTTTTAGTTGTCGCTGAATCCGAATATGGGGGTCCCTTGATTCCTCAAGGTCATCTATACGAATTTATTGAACTTCCAGGTTTATTCAATGAATTTTTCCCTACTTGGCCTTCAACTGACCACAAATTGACGTGGTGGGGGCTAACGGGTTTCGCATTCAGCGTGTCAAATAACATAGAGATATATATAGGTTTGGTTTAATATGCATACACTTTTTTTTCTAAACCTGTGTTATTAAGCTATCACCATTAAATTTAGCATCAGCAATGGAAACTGAAAGCCAACCATCCAAAATCCCACCAATGCGCAAATTAAAACAAAAATTTCAAACGGAGAATATAAATTGGTACAAAGGCAAGGTAGAAGCAGGGTGTGGGAGTTTTACGCAGGAATTCAAAATGAAGACGGACAAGAAATCGACAATATTGTGGCATGCAAAAGGTGTAACAGCGTTCTAAAACTCAACGACAAAAGCACGTCAAATTTGTTGAAGCACAAATGCTATCTCATTTCTAGTAGTAGTAGTAGATAACGAGTCCAAAAAAAAATGTGTACGCGTTGTAACACAGTGGGCAATTGAGAACTGCAGATCTTTTAAAATTATATCTGATATGTACATCGCAATTTGGTTATGATCGGTGAAGCAGTTTGGTAAAAAATAACGTTTCTTCTTTAATAGGTCATCCGCAGATAACCCATATGGAATGCTTATTCATCCCATATTTTAAAACGCTCCTTCGAGGTGTTGCTGTGGGAGTCCCTTTTGTCTCTCGCTCGGCATTGGGCTAGCTGGGTATTAGCCTTGATAATTCCCTACATTGTTTTTCCATGTCTGTTAACATTATGTAGTATTTATTAAACGAAAACTTCCAAAAATACTCAAAAAATACTTGTGAAGGAACATATTTTTTGTGGAAGTTTAACACCATAGTACTGCTTGTTTATGTTTTTCTTTTTTTCGGAACATATTTTGTTTGAGTACTTTTTTCATGTATACAGTGCTCAAAATTTTCACTTCTCTTCCTTCCATGCCCTCTTTGTTAAAGTATGAGTAGTTTACATATTTGAAAAAAACTTCACAGTGAAGCAAACTGAATTCCGATGCAGACCTTTAATATCTACATACATATAACGAACATATAGAACGTTTTGAAAAACTTCTACCGTGGCCTATGTTGTTCTCCACATTACTTGCATTTTAGCTGTCGTCAAACTTTACCGTGATTTTTAACAATTATTTTTTTTCTTTTTATTTCTTTTATTCTTTTCATAGTGCAATTAATTACCACATCACCGGAACTATCACAAAGGCTCTTTGGTTTGATTAAGCCAGCAGCCACGGTTCAACCACAACCACAACAACAACAACAACAACAGCCACAGCAGTCACAAAATGATGCAACACAAACGACACCCACACAAGCATCACTCCTACAACTTAACGAAGCTCAGGATGCCATTACGCACTTACCCACCGCCTTGGGACTAAAGGTACGTAATTCTCTGCAATTGACGGCTTCACCGCAAAATAAACAACAACAACAACAACAACCACAGCCGCAGCAGCAACAGCAACAACAACATAACATCGCACAAAACACCAATTCCCTGTTGAAGCAGCAGCTACGCGCCGGACTTAAAGAAATTTCTACTAACAACGTGTCAATTGAACCAATATCAAATAATAGTACCACTGATTTCGGCTGCTCAGCGCTGCAATCGCTTGCGAGTGTTGCTGAACGCCAAACGCCCAATGCAATACAGCCGCCATCGGCTAACAATTTACACCACCAGTTCTTGCTCCACATGGCCGCCAATCCCATGTTAAAGCCGAGCGCTGATTTCTTCCGACAACAGCAACAGCAGGCACAACAAAATCTGCATCAGCAACAACAGGAGCAATTAGCTGCACAAGAACAGCAGCAGCAGCAGCAGCAACAACAATCGCAAGCCAAGCAGACACAACCGCCATCTCAATCAACGCAATTACTCGAGCAGGAGCTGCAACGTGAGGACAGCATGTCGCCCACAAATATGGATCTCATACTCGACCAGACAGACAAGTCAGAGCCAGAATTGACGCTAGCCGATGAGACTGCGGGTTTGGATTACAAAAACGCCGACACATCACAAGGCAACATGGATGATGCAGTCGCCATTACAACAATAACAATAATTGATGCACCAGACAATGAGAATTCGAATGCAAATACGAATTCGAATGCGAATTCGAACGCTGCTGAAGCTCTCACTACGACGGCGCGCTCAAGTGGCACCTCCCGGCGGCCAGTGCAACGACGACGTATACGACGCAAAGCGCAATCTACAATCGACGATCAAGCGGAACACTTGACCGAAATGTCGGTGCGTGGACTCGATCTCTTCCGGTATGCGCGCATCAACGAAGGCGTCTACCAATGCACTGAGTGCGCTAAAGAAGACTTGCAAAAGACGTTCAAAAACAAGTACAGCTTCCAGCGACATGCCTTCCTCTATCACGAGGGTAAGGTGCGCAAAGTCTTCCCCTGCACTTTGTGCGGCAAGGAGTTCTCGCGACCGGATAAAATGAAGAATCATCTAAAGATGGCGCATGAGAATTTTGTGGCGCGCGACGCGAACAGTTTCAATCCGCTGAATTATTTGATTACGGCGGCAACGGCGGAGGAGATGCAAACTGCAATATACACGGCGAGTGCTGCGGCACAACAACAACAGCAGCAGCAGCAACAACAACAACAGCAGCAGCAGCAGCATCAACAACAGCAACTAGCACAGCAGCAACAAAAGCAATTAGCACAACAGCAGCACCAACAACATCAGCAAAGGTCAATCATGCAAAATGATTACTTGGATAACGGTATCGGCGTTTTGCATGCACCGCCACAGGAGCGTGACACATCGAGGCCAACATCGCCGATGTCAGCTGTGTCATTGCTAAAATTGCAGAGTGACTTAACCATTAAAAATGAAATTGTTATATCACCGTCGCCATCACCTGAACCGATACTGACTGTGCCAGCGAATGCTGCCGCGGCATCAGCAGCAGCTGCAACAGTAGCAAAAACAGCAAATATGTCAATGCTACAGGCGAAACGTATAACACAAAGACTGGAAGAGGTTAAGTAAAATGGGATTTATTTATACAAAAAAAAAAATCTACTAAAGTAAGTTAGTTGCGGAAGTGGTAGTCAAAAGAAAGTTGCTAAGTACAGAGTGTTTAAGAGAAATAATTTTTAGTTAGCTTACAAACTTTTTTTTTTAATCTAAATATTTTCGGTAGGCCGCAAAGTGCAACAAATACAAAATAGTAGTAGCTTTTGATGTTGTGTCGTCAGTGTAAACGCATAACTAAAGGGTCTGATTTACATATAAATAAATATTTAGTACATATATGACATATAAGAATTAATACACAATAAAAATCAACTCATTTACTTAAATAATTTACATACACGCATAATTAAAAAAAAAAAATAATAATCGCAATTAAATAATGAAATATGCACAACTAATAGTAAGTGAGACGCACAAAAGTTAAGCATACAACAAAAAATACAATTAACTTTGCACAAAAAGATTAGATTTTTTTGTTTTACAATTATGGTATTAGTTTTGTTCGTCGAGCAAAAAATTTGTACGTATACGCAAAGTTAAAGTTCTCTTGTTAAGAAAAATCGCAATACATTTAAATTCAGTTTTTTTTTTCCAGCCGAAAGAATTTTAAAAACTATAAAATGGTATTATGTTTGAAATGCAACCGTGGACACCGGTTGGTAGTGAAACTTGCAAATTTGCGTTCGTGCAGAAATTTGCAAGTTTTTATACTTGAGAGAGAATTTAAGAGAATTATAATAATGCCCAATTCTTACTAAACTTTTCGAATAACGAACCTATTGTCACTTGCGAAGCGAATAAATTTAGCGTGGCGAACGGTTTGGTGCAAAAAAAAATTTTACAATCGAAAACTCATTTAGGTGTGTTCGTCAAACCTTTTGCTTCGCTAAATTTATTTGCTGCGCAAGTGACAATACCAGCCTAATTTTATTTTATTTTTTTTATAAATTTTTTTTTTAAGTAAGAAGACGTTTAGCGCACAAAACAGCCTTACAAAGCATCATTCAACAGTAATCTATTGAAATAAACCTAAAATAACACAGTAATTAATTAATGAAAACTGCAAACAATCAAAATAGTTTAAGCTCAACGACTAATGCCTTATAATTTAATGCACAAATTACTATTAAAAAATATAGTTAGCAGCAGATTTATAACTATTTGTAGAAATATTTAATATTAATTCCTTTTGATATTTTATATGAATGTATAT
>NW_023458555.1:13358673-13362160 GCF_013731165.1 Rhagoletis pomonella | reverse complement strand
TTTTTTTTTGGACTCGTTATCTACTTGTATTTCTACATGTCTATCTCTATCTGAACTAGAAATGAGATAGCATTTGTGCTTCAACAAATTTGACGTGCTTTTGTCGTTGAGTTTTAGAACGCTGTTACACCTTTTGCATGCCACTATATTGTCGATTTCTTGTCCGTCTTCATTTTGAATTCCTGCGTAAAACTCCCACACCCTGCTTCTACCTTGCCTTTGGACCAATTTATATTCTCCGTTTGAAATTTTTGTTTTAATTTGCGCATTGGTGGGATTTTGGATGGTAGGCGTTTCAGTTTCCATTGCTGATACTAAATTTAATGGTGTTAGCTTAATAACACAGGTTTAGAAAAAAAGTGTATGCATATTAAACCAAACCTATATATCCCTATGTTATTTGACACGCTGAATGCGAATCCGAAACCCGTCAGCCTCCACCACGTCAATTTGTGGTCAGTTGAAGGCCAAGTAGGGAAAAATTCATTGAATAAACCTGGAAGTTCGATAAATTCGTATAGATAACCTTCAGGAATCAAGGGACCCCCATATTCGAATTCAGCGACAACTAAAACAAAAAAAAAACATTATTTTAATTGAATAAATTTTTTGTCCTATTTGACCCTCAACTGACCTCGAACCTGACACTATGGAGGTTAACGAACCTCTGATTAGGGTTCTAAAACCCACATATATGAATTTTCAGGTTTATTCAATGCATTTTTCCCTGCTTGACGTTCAACTGACCACGAACCTGACGTGATAGAGGCTAACGGACCTCGGATTCGCATTCAGCCTGTCGAATAACATAGGGTTTGGTTTAATATGCATACACTTTTTTTGTAAACCTGTGTTATTTTTATCAATATTCGTTTATAATTAAAACATTTTTCTTTTATATTTTACTCACTTCTTTAAGATAATTTTTTTGCGGATCACACGAACGAGAGTTCAAATAATACACAATGCAAAATGTTAGCTAGTTGCGCGAAACAATAAAATAAGCCCCCTTTCTTCAACGAATCAAATTCGACAATGAAAATAAAATTTATGAATTTTCTTAACATTATGTTAAATGATAACATTTTGAAAGAAAAAACTTCATAAGTATTCGTATACTTCCTATGAAGTTTTCAAATACTGCTGAATTCAATCAATATACTCAAGTGTTTTGGAAAAGCGGAACAGTGTTTTATGTAGCAGAGCACTGTTGAGTAACATTGCTCAGTTATTCAAATTTATGATGTTCTCTTTTTTTCTTCCTATCTTTTTTAGTACTCTAAAATTAGTGTTCCATTTACTCATGTACACATGTGAAGAGTATTTCTGCTGGTATATTTGCAGACCTTTAGTAGATATGAATACGCACACCGAGTTAAAGCTCTCTGTTCGTTACTGATTTAATCTATTCAGAGAATAAGCTTTTAAAAAAGCTTCTTGTCAAAAAGTTGCATTTGTGACAAATACCAATCAGAGCATCTTTAAACAGTAAGACGAGGAATGTCACAGAGAAGCATCCGCTATTTACAGGGCCACATTGTGACCGTGTGTGGGGTCATATAAGATATAAGAAAAGAGAAGCCAAAATACCGAAAAACAAAGTGTGAGAAATGTTTACCGACAGGAAAAAGCTTCTAATGTTTTAGAGAGACTTCGGCGTCTTACGGAAATATCAATCACCGAACCGAGGCTGTAAAAATGAAAAAGGCGACTTGGTGACAGATGTCCAGAGGAGCCACCCCATACAGAGGATTTGAATGGCAATAGCACGGCGCAAAAATAATAAAGCATAAACGAACTCCTGACAGGAATACGCTTCGCAGCCTGATCCGCCCACTTCACTAGAATGGCAACGGAAGCTACAACAATTGGTGTTACTGCCAAAATCAAATAAGCTTCACTGGGATCGGTTTATAAACCGGCTTGCATGCTTGACATCGCCGGACAGGTCCTAGAACGCATTAGATCGTCCGGCATCAGTAAAGCTATCGAATTATCTGGTGAAATGGGACTGAACCGATGTGGTTTCCAGAAAAGATTCGATGTAGTAGACTTTTTTCCACAGTAAATGAAAAATTGTTCCATAAATGAACAGTGCGCCCTAATGGTAAACAATCAGGAAGTTGAAATGCTCCAGCTCCTCTCATTCTTAACGTTTAGTTCTCTCAAAACTTGTGTTTTCTAGCAGAGCGTTACCCAGAATTTTGTTCTTATTTGATCCTCCTTGAAAACGTTCTCGATACTTTCGTTCTCATTGAAAATGTTTCTGAAAGTTTCGTTCTCACTCTGTTCTTCTTGAGAATGTTCCCGAACTTTTTGTTCTCATTTTGTTCAAACTGCTCTCAATACTTTTGTTCCCGGTCAGTTCCTTTGTGGGAACGTTCTTGGCATTACATATTGCTCCCATGCAGAACTAAACCAAAATCGGAACGCGTTCTCGGTCCCTGTTTTTTTTTTTGCTTAAAAATTACTTGTTATCAATATTAATTAAAAGAGAAGCAGAATTAAACAGAAGATATTGATAACTTGAACTTGCAAATTTGTTACCTGCCTGGTGTTTGATATCGTCAAGTTGTTTTCTGTAAGTTTTTGACACAGAATCCGGTGGTTGAAATCCGAAAAATTACGTTTTTCGGCATTTTAGAAAAGCTAAGTTTGACGGGTTGAGAACGAGTCTTATGACAAAAAAAATTTGGCAGTTTCGATACCTCACTCAATCTTGTTGTGCAAGCTGCAGCCAGTTGCGGTCTGAGTGCTATAAAGGCCGATTCTGAACAGAAACTTCCTGGAAGTTTTCTCTCTTTTCCCTTTCCTCCTATCATGAATAAAAATCCTCTGAGGATTTTTTAGATCAAATTGCGGAGTTGAGCTGTCAAAAAAGTGGCAACAGGTCTTTCGAAGTTCGAATTTCCTTCTCTCCCAAATTTTAGGGGAAATGCTACTCCCTGGGAGTTAGTTATTGGAGGATTTCTTTCGGGAGAAACAAATAAACAAATTCCCGGAGAACAAGCTCCCTGGGAGTATTCAAAATTGAGCTGATAATCTTTTTCGAATTTCTGGAAGAACTGTTTGTATGTAGCGAGTATATTATTAAAAACAAGAATTTGATAATCGTGTACTTATTTCAAAAAGGACAACGAGTTTATGTAGCAAAATGTTAAAAATGGAAACAGGGCTTGGAATGACACTTTGAATAAAGTGAATTAAACTATCGAAACCTATAAAACCCAAGAGTGGATGTAACTATTCAGACCACTGTGGCTCGGTGATAAAGAAATTTGAGATATACAAAAATTACCTGGATGGCTTAGTGAGATTATGAGGCTTAGTGAGATTGAGGCTGTCCTTGGCATTCATGCTACTACCACACATTCAATATTGCAAGAACATTCGGCTGCTAAAAAGCTATGTGCGCGTTGGACGTAGCTTAGATATATGCCCAGGACCAAGCCAATCCCAGACCCAGGAAAAGGCCAATCAGCTATGT
>NW_023458555.1:13338927-13358573 GCF_013731165.1 Rhagoletis pomonella | reverse complement strand
ACATAGCTGATTGGCCTTTTCCTGGGTCTGGGATTGGCTTGGTCCTGAGCATATATTTAAGCTACGTCCAACGCGCACATAGCTTTTTAGCAGCCGAATGTTCTTGCAATATTGAATGTGTGGTAGTAGCGTGAATGCCAAGGACAACCTCAATCTCACTTAGCCTCATATTACTTCGTTCGATAAATTGCCATCTAGGTAATTTTTATATATCTCTAACGATTTTCTACTTACTGCTAACATTTCTTTATCAACAGTGGTCTAAATAGCTACATCCACTCTTGGGTTTCAATACTTTAATTCACTTTACTCAAAGTGTCATTCCAAGCCCTGTTTCCATTTTAAGCATTTTGCTTAATAAACTCGTTGTTGTCCTTTTTGGAATAAGTTCTTCCAGAAGTTCGAAAAAGATTATAGCACTCAGACCGCAACTGGCTGCAGTTTGCACAACAAGATTGAGTGAGTAGATATACAGCACAAGGGTATCGAAACTGTCAAATTATTTTTGTCATAAGACTGGTCACAGCAAACTACATGGTTAAAGCTTTATACATGCTATTCTGAAAAGTTCTCAACACGTCAAACTTGTATTTTATAAAATGCCGTGATTTTTTCGAGTTTCTACATACCACCGAATTCAGTGTCACAAATCGATTTTGAGAACAAAAGGTTCGGGAACGTTTCCGAAAAAGAACAAAATGCGAACAAAACTCTCGCGAACGTTTTTAAGAAGAACAGACTGAGAACGAAACTTTTGGGAACATTTTCAATGAGAACGAAAGTATCGAGAACGTTTTCAAGGAGGATCAAATAAGAACAAAATTCTGGATAATGCTCTTGTAGAGAACACAAGTTTTGAGGGAACTAAACGTTAAGAATGAGAGGAGCTGGATCATTTCAACTTCCTGATTGTTTACCATTAGGGCGCACTGTTCATTTATGGAACAAGTTTTCATTTTTTGTGGAAAAACGTCTACTGCATCGTACCTTTTCTGGAAACCACAACGGTTCTGTCCCAGTTCACCAGATAATTCGATAGCTTTGCTGATGCCGGACGATCTAATGCGTTCTAGGACCTGACCCGCGATGTCAAGCATAGAAGCCGGTTTATAAACCGATCCCAATGAAGCTTATTTGATTTTTGGCAGTAACACCAATTGTTGTAGCTTCCGTTGCCATTCTAGTGAAGTGGGCAGATCAGGCTGCGAAACGTATTCTTGTCAGGAGTTCGTTTATGCTTTATTAATTTTGTGCCGTGCTGTTGCCATTCAAATCCTCTGTATGGGGTGGCTCCTCTGGACATCTGTCACCAAGTCGCCTTTTTCATTCTTACAGCCTCGGTTCGGTCATTGATATTTCCGTAAGACACCGAGGTCTCTGTAAAACATTAGAAACTTTTTCCTGTCGGTAAACATTTCTCACACTTTGTTTTTCGGTATTTTGGCTTCTCTTTTTCTATATCGTATGATTCGGTTCTTATCACTTTTCAACTGACGGTCAACTCTACGCAATGCTTCTCTGTGGCATTCCTCGTCTTTCTGTTTAAAGATGCTCTGATTGGTGTTTGTCGCAAATGCAACTTTTTGACAAGAAGATTTTCTAAAAGCTCACTCTCTGACTGAATTAAATCAGTGCCGAGCAGAGATCTTTAACTCGGTGTGCTTACTCATATCTACATACATATAACGAACATATAGAACGTTTTGAAAAACTTCTACCGTGGCCTATGTTTTGGTCGTTCTTGATTTAGATCAGCTGGGGCCAGAGGGAGCATTCAGAATACTCTGCAAAGCTAATTTAGATTAATTACGACTAAAACATAGCGTAGGCGAAAAGCTTTATACCAGGAAACGAGCTCTATCGTCAGTTGTTCTCCACATTACTTGCATTTTAGCTGTCGTCAAACTTTACCGTGATTTTTAACATTTTTTTTTTTTTTATTTCTTTTATTCTTTTCATAGTGCAATTAATTACCACATCACCTGAACTATCACAAAGGCTCTTTGGTTTGATTAAGCCAGCAGCCACGGTTCAACCACAACCACAACAACAACAACAACAACAACAGCCACAGCAGTCACAAAATGATGCAACACAAACGACACCCACACAAGCATCACTCCTACAACTTAACGAAGCGCAGGATGCCACTACACACTTACCCACCGCCTTGGGACTAAAGGTACGTAATTCACTGCAATTGACGGCTTCACCGCAAAATAAACAACAACAACAACAGCCGCAGCAGCACCAGCAGCAGCAACAACAACATAACATCGCACAAAACACCAATTCTCTGTTGAAGCAGCAGCTACGCGCCGGACTTAAAGAAATTTCTACTAACAACGTGTCAATTGAACCAATATCAAATAATAGTACCACTGATTTCGGCTGCTCAGCGCTGCAATCGCTTGCGAGTGTTGCTGAACGCCAAACGCCCAATGCAATACAGCCGCCATCGGCTAACAATTTACACCACCAGTTCTTGCTCCACATGGCCGCCAATCCCATGTTAAAGCCGAGCGCTGATTTCTTTCGACAACAGCAACAGCAGGCACAACAAAATCTGCATCAGCAACAACAGGAGCAATTAGCTGCACAAGAACAGCAACAGCAGCAGCAGCAGCAACAACAAACGCAAGCCAAGCAGACACAACCGCCATCACAATCAACGCAATTGCTCGAACAGGAGCTGCAACGCGAGGACAGCATGTCGCCCACAAATGTGGATCTCATACTCGACCAGACCGACAAGTCAGAGCCAGAATTGACGCTAGCCGATGAGACTGCGGGTTTGGATTACAAAAACGCCGACACATCACAAGGCAACATGGATGATGCAGTCGCCATTACAACAATAACAATAATTGATGCACCAGACAATGAGAATTCGAATGCAAATGCGAATTCGAATTCGAATGCTGCTGAAGCTCTCACTACGACGGCGCGCTCAAGTGGCACCTCCCGGCGGCCAGTGCAACGACGGCGTATACGACGCAAAGCGCAATCTACAATCGACGATCAAGCGGAACACTTGACCGAAATGTCGGTGCGTGGACTCGATCTCTTCCGGTATGCGCGCATCAACGAAGGTGTCTACCAATGCACTGAGTGCGCTAAAGAAGACTTGCAAAAGACGTTCAAAAACAAGTACAGCTTCCAGCGACATGCCTTCCTCTATCACGAGGGTAAGGTGCGCAAAGTCTTCCCCTGCACTTTGTGCGGCAAGGAGTTCTCGCGACCGGATAAAATGAAGAATCATCTAAAGATGGCGCATGAGAATTTTGTGGCGCGCGACGCGAACAGTTTTAATCCGCTGAATTATTTGATTACGGCGGCAACGGCGGAGGAGATGCAAACTGCAATATACACGGCGAGTGCTGCGGCACAACAACAACAACAGCAGCAGCAACAACAACAACAGCAGCAGCAACAACAACAGCAGCAGCAGCATCAACAACAGCAACAGCAACTAGCACAGCAGCAACAAAAGCAGCTAGCACAGCAGCAGCACCAACAACATCAGCAAAGGTCAATCATGCAAAATGATTACTTGGATAACGGTATCGGCGTTTTGCATGCACCGCCACAGGAGCGCGACACATCGAGGCCAACATCGCCGATGTCAGCTGTGTCATTGCTAAAATTGCAGAGTGACTTAACCATTAAAAATGAAATTGTTATATCACCGTCGCCATCACCTGAACCGATACTGACTGTGCCAGCGAATGCTGCCGCGGCATCAGCAGCAGCTGCAACAGTAGCAAAAACAGCAAATATGTCAATGCTACAGGCGAAACGTATAACACAAAGACTGGAAGAGGTTAAGTAAAATGGGATTTATTTATACAAAAAAAAAAAAATCTACTAAAGTAAGTTAGTTGCGGAAGTGGGAGTCAAAAGAAAGTTGCTAAGTACAGAGTGTTTAAGAAAAATAATTTTTAGTTAGCTTACAAACTTTTTTTTTAAACTCTAAATATTTTCGGTAGGCCGCAAAGTGCAACAAATACAAAATAGTAGTAGCTTTTGATGTTGTGTCGTCAGTGTGAACGCATAACTAAAGGGTCTGATTTACATATAAATAAATATTTAGTACATATACGACATATAAGAATTAATACACAACAAAAATCAACTCATTTACTTAAATAATTTACATACACGCATAATTAAAAAAAAATAATAATCGTAATTAAATAATGAAATATGCACAACTAATAGTAAGCGAGACGCACAAAAGTTAAGCATACAACAAAAAAATACAATTAACTTGGCACAAAAAGATTAGATTTTTTAGTTTTACAATTATGGTATTAGTTTTGTTCGTCGAGCAAAAAATTTGTACGTATACGCAAAGTTAAAGTTCTCTTGTTAAGAAAAATCACAATACATTTAAATTCAGTTTTTTTTCCAGCCGAAAGAATTTTAAAAACTATAAAATCGTATTATGTTTGAAATGCAACCGTGGACACCGGTTGGTAGTGAAACTTGCAAATTTGCGTTCGTGCAGAAATTTGCAAGTTTCTATACTTGAGAGAGAATTTAAGAGAATTATAATAATGCACAATTCTTACTAAACTTTTCGAATAACGAACCTATTGTCACTTGCGAAGCGAATAAATTTAGCGTGGTGAACGGTTTGGTGCAAAAAAAAATTTTACAATCGAAAACTCATTTAGGTGTGTTCGTCAAACCGTTTGCTTCGTTAAATTTATTTGCTGCGCAAGTGACAATATCAGCATAATTTTATTTATTTTTTTATAAATTTTTTTTTTTTAAGTAAGAAGACGTTTAGCGCACAAAAAAAGCCTTACAAAGCATCATTCAACTGTAATCTATTGAAATAAACCTAAAATAACACACTAATTAATTAATCAATGAAAACTGCAAACAATCAAAATAGTTTAAGCTCAACGACTAATGCCTTATAATTTAATGCACAAATTACTATTAAAATAATAGTTAGCAGCAGATAGTTATAAATTGTTGAAATATTTAATATTAATTCCTTTTGATATTTTATATGAATGTATATAATTTAAGAGCCGTCCATTTTTTTAACCCTCTCATTATTACATATGTACATATGTACTACATAATTGACTAGTTACTAAACAATTATTAGCACTTAGTTGAATTATACCATTTTCTCACGGCATCCACGGCATTACTTTATTCGCTCCCCCAATTTGACAGTTTCTCTGTCTCTGTGTATTTTTTTTGTTTTTCTTCGCTACAAAATTGATGCAAAATGTAGGTTCTTCCTAAAAATGTCTAAGTTTCCTTATTAAATTAAGGATATACACATTGATAAACTTTAATTTTCGTACTCAGAAAAAATGCAAGTTTCTATTTGTGAGCTAGTTTCGATAAATTTTCGTGATTCGCATGGTAATTGAATCTGAATTACCATCAAATGAGGTAATTCGCCCTCAAAATTTCGTATAGCGAATTATGTAATGCGGTGGGTAATTGGAGTGCGAATTACGAATGAGAGAGCAAACTACGTAATTGGGTTGCCGTGGGAAAGCCGCATTAGTTTAAGCATTTGACTTATGTATGTACTATTGTATTCTGGCTACATCTATTTATTTTATTTATCTTACTGTTCGCCGATTTATCAGAATTCTTTCATCTTAGTTTTGTGCGGAGAAAAACTTTTCAAAAAGTGCATGCTATTGAGTTGTGCCGTTTTTATCGGCTAAACAAATCATACTTGGTAGAAATATATAGTTAACTCTTAAAGCCGTATTTCCACTCTGCACTAAATGACGCAAATTCTAATGACAAAGTTGGGCATTAAAAAATATGCATATCATTGCGTTAAAAAAAAAATTGTCATTAAGTTCATTTCCACATGGTATTTTTTAAATTACACCAATTTTTTTTTTGTCATTTCAATGCCTAGTGGAAATTCGGCATAAGTTGCTTTCGTGGGACTTTAAAGCATGGCCTCATAATATCTTTGCGCTCGAGCATGACTAGCACGAATTAGGTGCGATTTTTTTTGCTTCCTAGATTTTCTGCAGAAAACGTTGAAGCTTCATTTTGGTCGCTTACACCGCGTGACAAAATAACAAACAAGAAATTTCAAAGCAATCAATATACTGACGGAGCTAGGGACTGAATATAGTAAAAATGTATTCCTCCCAAAGAAGTCAAATTTTTTAACTGCACTTTACTCGTATCGGAAAAAGGAGATAACCCCTCGAAGGGGCAATTGCTCATGCTAAGTAGCATGCCTGGGCTCTTAACTGCAGTTAAGCTTTTGGTGGAAATGAGCTATAATAATTCAAACAATTATTTAAAAAGCTAAGTGTAATGTACATAGATTAACATTATAGATACCAAGTGAAAGAGAAAATTCTATAAAATTACTAAAAAAAAACGATTCAAAAAAAGCGCTTTTGATTATTTTTATTTTTTTAAGTTAATTAAGCTAGAAGCTCGAAATTCGAGGATGTGGTTGTTTGTATATTAGTCTTTAACATATCATTTTTTTAAACGAAATATTAAAATTTTTCAATTATATTCAGAAGCAAAATTTGAAAAGCACTTTTCAATACATATTCGTCCTTATGCAACAAAAACATTCATTTTTTTTTTAATTTTACATAATTTTTTCTTTTGTTTGTTACCCATATCATTATTATAAAATGCATTACAGGTATTTTAATAAATTTGCGTGGCAGTAATATTTCTTACATACAAAAGTAAAATTTTTGTCTTTGGTGTTTGATAAAGAAAACTTCGAATCAAATAACGGCGTCTTTTATTTTTCTAAAAAAACGGACGTCAACTGCTTATCACAAAGTCAAGGTCGTTGTAGGTCGGTAGGTCGTTTTAGGACCTATAACTCTAATTTTTTTTACATTTTTTTCATATCGTTTTTGGACAATCTGATTAAAAAGTTAAAACGTTTGCTGATTTTTCCTTAATCTTTTCCAAAGTATGAAATTTTGATTCACATGAGTTTTCTGTACAATCAGCCTTAATTTTATACAAATTTGACTGAAAAAAAAAATTTACTCTGAAAAACATTTTAAGCATCGTAAAAAAAGTAATGCAAAATAATTCGGTAAGTCGTATGTACTTTTATATTTTTTTCTTACAAATTAAATTTGGAAATGCTTTTAAACTTTTGGCCGTATTTAGCCCCGTTTAGACTGTCAAAAACGCGCAAAATTAATAGTTTTGAGTTTAATTCGTCAATTTCATGTTCAATCAATAATCAATCAATAAAAAATGATGTTTTTTAAGTCATCTACTTGTTCATCCACAATTAATTTTTGCCAAAAAAATTGGCCAAATTCTACAATTTCACTGAATTTTTTTTAAACTAATTTTTCAAATTGAAAAAATTCTGATGTGATGTGAAATACACAGTTCAACCATATTTGGCCCCTAGTTTCGCGAGTATATTGATTTTTGTATGTGTAAATAATTTTACCACAATTGGCGGTGTTATCAACTGCTTCACAAACTATTGACAGGGAAGGTGGTAGGGTCTAACGTACATATAACTTAAGAATGAATTGGAATGCAATCGCATATTTTAGTCGTTGTGTGCTCTTTTTTCCATTACCTAGCTCGAAAAGCCTTATTGTAAGTAAAATAAATAAACTATTAAATACACAGGTACTTATAAATATTTTCGGTCAATTACTTGTATGTAAAATCAGTTGCAATTCAACATCACTTTATACTACATTTTTAGTTAAGCCACGTTTACGTGCATTTGCAGAAATTTGAGTCTGATAAGTGTCAGCATGAGAATGTTTTTGAGCTAATTATTTTTTTTTTTAGCTATTTTAAGTTTTTTTACTTTCTATACTTATTTACGTATTTCATTTCCATAACTTATTGCCATAGCTATAACGAAATGACTGTATAATTTTTCTAAGGGTTTCTAAAGTGATTACTTTTCAGAAGAATAAAGCTAACAAATTATTTTTAGTACATATATTTACAGATTTTAATACCCTAACACATATCAGACTACTTTGTGCTATTAGTTCTGTTCGCTATCCAAATGCCAGTAAGAATTAGTCAGTAAAAAAAATTCAGAGAATAAGGTATCTTACTCTCCCAAAGAGAGAAACTTACTAAGTTTTGTGCGAACAGCAATTAGCAAACATTTGCAAGCTTCACTGCCAGCTGGCGTCCATGGTTGCATTTCCAACATAATAAATTTTTTATATTTATATAAAATTAATTGAATAAACAAATATTTACATACTTCTTTCATTAGTAAATCGCAACAAGATTGTTCATTTTTAAGTTTAACGAACTTTTTGATTCAAATTAATGTTAACAAAAATGCAACCGTGTGCCACAATCCTGCTTGCATATTCTTACTATCAAAAGTTTTCCCAGCACGAATTTGCAACTTCCCCTCCAAATGGAATGTCAAAATTATGCTCCCTCCTTGCAAGTTTTACTGGGCTTTTTGGCCAAATAAACACGATTTGGTAACAATTGGTACCAACTTGTACAAGTTTTTGCATAGCGAACACCCTTATTCTTTCATGCAAAATCTACTCATAAAAAGGGTTTATCGCTAACTCACTCGGCATATGCACCACTATCGCTTGAATTTCCACATGGTTCATTTAAAAAAAAAAATCTGTATTTCAAGAATTAAGATCACAGTATTCGACATTATTATGTTTTTTGGCAGTCATGCTTACAAGTCACCAAAAGGGGAGGGAAAACTTAAATATTCAAATAGCACTCTTTAGTGACCTTTCAAAAAAGAAGTAAATGTGGGGAAAAAGTATTCTAGAAAATGTTCCTACTTTATGGTGACAACGATATGCATATGTATGTATATACACACATCGTCTTCAAAAGGGGCACAACTCAAAATTACCCGATCGTCAGAAAATGCGAAAAAATATTTCTTAGCACATGCTAATCATATGAACAAGGACGACTTTACCTTAGGTTTTTTTCAACAAATTATAACAAAAATTTACTCCAGCTTTTGCTGAAAAGTAAATAAAAGCTCTGAGTACATTTTAAGTGCATAATTTCAAAAATGTCAAATTTTGAGTTGTGTCACTTTTGAAGATCGTATGCGATATGTACATTTGGGAATGAGAAAAATCAAAACATTATTCTTTGGTTAAAAAAAAAATGTTTGCCTTATGCTACCGGGACGTACTGAACTGATACTAAATTTCACTATATATTGTAATAAGTAGAAATTTATTAAAAAGAAATAAGAAGCCTTTACAACTAGATATCTAACCTTAATTTTTTCACGCATATGTATACTTTTCTTACCTTATCGAACTACCAAAGCATCGATTCAACAGCAAGCACTTTTTAGCTTATGGTTTTTATAAAAAAAAAAAAAAAATATTTGAAAACAAAACTATTGTATTCTTTAGATTTAGTATTTTTGTGTTTGAAACTTTTTCGTTTTTCTTGTTATTAGCAAATCTTAATAAAATTCTTATTTGTGATCTTTATTTTCAAGTTACTTGAAATTTACTTAATATTACATAATTTCGTTATTTTTAAACCTTTATTTTGTAAATATTTATTATAAATATAAGTTAATACTCACATAATATATGTATAAATACATAAAAGCAATTTGTGCAATGAACTGCGAATGTTTAATAAATTATAACTAGCCTTAAGATAAACAAGCAGCAAGACTTACAAAATACATATAAATGTTATGCCTTTATTTACTTAACGCTCAATTTTTTTCGTGAACCATGCAATGAGAAATACACACATACATATATGTATACCTGTGCATATGTATGCATGCGTGTTTTTTTTTTTTTTTGAATAAATAAATATAACTTTAATACTATCGACTACACTAAAATATAATGATAAAGGTACCTACGTATGTATAATAAAATCCTTAGACTCAAGACTTTCTTTCCAGTGATAGTTATATTTATTAAACGTTTTAAAACACACATAAGTTGTGCTGAATGTTGCAAATTAAACATTTTTACTCAAAGGCAATGTAATAAGCAATAAAATTTTGTAATTAATTTTTAAAATATTTTATACGTTAAAATTAAGCGAGTCATTAGGCTGATTAAGCCGAAAATATGTCTATTACCTTAAATTACAACTGAACTTTGTATCTATTTAGATAAGAATTCATAAGCCTTGTATATTTAATTAAAGCAATATACATACATACAGATAAAACTATTTTAAAACATTTAATTTGACTTGGTTTATTATGGTCGGAATTCTTCGAATGCTTCGAGCAGCAAGATTCACAAAAATGTGCCCAGAATCGTTTCAACTATTCTTGAAAATTGTGTGAACGGAATTTGTCAGTTGGTAAAAAAAAACGAGCATACTGCTCAAACAAAGCCATTAACGGCAAACTGCTGCTGCAAATAAAACAAAAACTTGGCTAAACGGGAAATATAGAATGACACTTACAAACTTGGAACTACATTACCTACCCGCGAAAATTTGTATCCGAATATGGAGAGTCGCACGCAATTACAGACTCTGAGCCCTTACGCAAATCAATTTTTCTTCGTGCGTAATAAACACGGAATTTTACGATACATTCATATGTATGTACCTGTTTTTTAAGTTTATTAATTTAAACACTTCGCTTTTTGCCATTAAAACTAAGCTTTATTTTAATTTGCAAAATGCTTAACTATTTTATAAGTTGAATTAATGTGTGTAAGCTTTACAAATACAATTGTAAAGTACTATTTTATTTGCTGCCTTACTGATTTGTTGAACGGCGATACCAAAAACGTGCTCGAAAATCATCTGAACATGTTAAGAATGCTGGCGAGTTCGGTGAATGTGTTATAAAACGTACTGGACCATTGTGACCCAAAGACATCAGATTCAAGCGTCCACCGTTGCGAGAATTCCAAGAACACAAAGAAGTTGTTGCCTCATCGGGAAAGAGCACATAATCTTCAGTGTGATTAAAGACGGCCTGTGTGTTGTGTTCCTGTTTGCCGGTGGTACCAGCGCCGGTGTAAGTTTGTACCGGGCGGCTTGTACATAGCTCCCACAAGTAGACTAATGAGTCTTTTCCGGATGAGAGTAGATACTGCGAGTAGTTAAAAAAGAAAAAAAAATTACAGCTTAACATACGTACATATCGTTTTGTCTATCAGCTCTATTGCCAATTCCATGTGAATAAATCGTTCCATAATTTAATATGCAAAACAAAAACAAATTGGAAACAAATTGTTTTTGTTATGCTTAATAATTTTTGGGAATAATTGTTCACGTGAAATTCGCGACAAGGCCGAATTTGTTTAAAACAAGTCATATCAAACAGAAAGAAGCATTAGAGCAAAAACAACATTTTCGTCTACATATTTTGTTGTTGTAGTTGTTTTTGTAGCCGCTACAACAACCCCGCCCAGATCGGTTAACATCTCAGTCGTTGTAGTCAAGTTCCACTAACGGTAGCCCTAAGAAGCGTGCAGCCTCAATAGGGTCGGTCCACAGGGACAAAGGCGTTAGGGTTGTCGGGTTTTCCGGGCATACGAAGAGATGTTTCGAGTCATGGGGTGTCTGTCCGCATGCGGGACACTCATTTGGTACATCTGCGTTTAGTCTGCTCAAGTATGAGTTTAACCTGCTGCAGTAGTCAGAGCGAAGTTGGGCTCTTGTGGTTCTAGTCTCCCGAGGCAGATGAAGCTCCGTCTCATCAATGTCCGATGGTTGTGTGTCTAGAACGGCATTCACAGGTCTTGTTTGCTTCTCGAAGCATTGATCCATGAGTAAATTTCAAATAATGTCACTTTGATTTCAAATTGAATACGGTTGAGATTCCTTTTTTTTCAAAACTACCTCAGGAGATAGTTTGCAAAATAGTTTGACTTCGCCGTTTCAACGCAGTATTCTGATTGCAAAGTATCTTTCGATACAAACTTTTTATTACCTTTCCATTCCTCGTAAACTCTAGTGAGCAAATTTCAGCACCAGCATGTGCTTCCGGTATAGTATTGATACAACGTCCACTGACTCCATCCCATATTTTTATGGCACCATCTAAACTACCTGTAGCATACAACTTTGCTGTTGGTGCAAATTTTACGCATGTCACAGCTGCCTTGTGTTGTTGTGATGGTATTGCACTTACAAAGCACTGCGAAGTGTGTACATCATAAACCCGCAGAACGAAATGTTCTGTACCAATAGCTATATAATCGCCGGTGGGATGAAATGATAAGCAGTTTACCGGTTCACAATCGGTGAATACCTTGTGTGCCTTTTTCACTGAAGGTTTGGCTATATCGAAGAGTTTTACGGTACCATCACGCGAACCAGAAGCCAAAATGTGTTCTCTTGGGTGAAATTCCAAAAAGGCCACCTCATCTGTGTGATCATAAAGTGTACGAATAACTGGGTGACCTTGTTGTTCGCGTCCTGGTTCAATATCTTCTGGTGCCGATTTAGCCAACATACGGTCAACGTCTAAAATTTTTATACTAGCATCTACACTACCAGTGGCAACCAATGTACCATCGTGGCTAAATGCACCCGCACGACATGATTGCTTGTGCGATGTGACATAAGCAGTTTCATAAGAAGCTGGCTCAGGTGCTAGCGCAGACGCTTCAGGTTCGAACTCCAAATCAATGCCAGGCAGCACGTCGTCCTTAGGAGCTATAGGTTTTTCCGTTGTAGCCTGCATGCCAGCGATCATAACATGTAACAAGCGTTCGCTCGGAGCACATTCATCTGCTTTCACGAGCATAGAGAGTTCCATTGCAAATTTTTCCAGGCCATCGTACATCAATTGACTAAAAGCAGAAGTGAAGTTGCCTTTGATTATGTTTTATGCCATTAACTAACCTTATAATAAGTCTATATAGGATTTCACGATTCTTCACAAGATTTCTGGGATCCAAAATTTCAATATCGCGCATTTTCGTTATTAATTTTTGTTCAAAAACTTAAGTTTATAAATTTATAAACACGAGTATAAATTGTTTGGCTAGAAAACAGCTGTTGAAATGACGCCGCTGCAACAACAACACCAACGCAGGCAACAAAAAAATTGTTTGTCGTTCACAATAGCTGATGAAATGGTGCAGTCAAAAGAGGCAATGCAAATACTTTGACAAAGTGTTTTGCTGTCAATTTGAGAAAATGAAATTCCACTTTCCTGTGTGAACAAATAAAATTACGGCATACATATTTAATGTACCTTGGTTTGGTCAATTTTCAGAAATAAGTATTGAAAATGGCCAGGGTGCCAAATAACAAATTTTCTCTTACATTGCTTTATGAGAAAATATGCTGATATAGGGCGTTTTTGAATCGGCAGCTGAGATAGGGCGTTTTTGAAACGAATTCTGAAATAGGGCGTTCTTGAAAAGTTTTTTTTTGATATAGAGCGTTTTCGAACTGGCTGCCGAGATAGGTCGATCTTCCACTCAGCCATCGAAACTTTTGGAATTTACTTGAGTTACCAAATCTGCCTAGACTTTAACCAAGGCAAAATTTAGCGCAGCTCAAACTGCAAATTAAACACACAAAATCGTTTGAAATTTGTTTAGATTCATTTTCACCCGACTTTGTAAACAAAAAATGGAAAATTTAAAGTACTTTTTCTCGTAAACATCACTTCCTTATTAAAACGCAGCAAATGCAACGTTGATTTGATTACTAAATTGTCAAACTACTGTGAATTTCCCTTTCTTTATGTTTACATGTTGCTGTCAAAAAAGCAAAGATCTCTGAAAAAGTAAACACGTGCATTTGGTTATTATATTTAATCAATTTCTTATTTTAATCACTCAATTTTAATAGCAATTGGTTTTTTAAGACAACATAACCATGAAGATCCGGAAAATTCACCAGCGCAAGCGTTTTAGGTACAGTGTCAATAGGAAGACGAAGAGGAAAACACGGGAAGCCACAGGGAAAATAAAGGAGTAAGAATTGGACAATTACTTTAATTAATTTATTTATTAATATATGCCATTCATTTATAATTTTGCAGTCCTGAAATGAAAAAACTATGGATAGAGACTAAACGCAACAAAAACTTCTATGAAATGGGCCTGTCTTCTGATCCCAATAAAGCAGTACCAATTCCAAATTTTAAACAAAATCGTCTAAAGGCAGTGAAAATAATAAACGGGTTTGTGGAAGAGGAAATGGATGAGGAGGAACTAAATGAAAAAGTAACAGATCTCCCAAGAGGCTATGTCATCGAGCAGTTGGAAGCAGATGCTAATGCGCCAAGAGAAAAACTGTTAAGGTAAACAAAGTTTTATATATCGCTGAAAACTGTGTTGAAGTGAAGTTATTTAATATTATGTATACTTAGGTTACCTAAAAATTCCGTGGATCATTTGAGTTATTTCCTGGATAAGTATAAATTTAACTACAAGGCAATGGTAACAGATAGACGAAATTATCTGCAGTGGACATGGAAACAGTTCCGTATGAAAATTCGAAAGTTCATGTCGATTCCTGAACAATTTAACGCATACTTAAAGCAACGCAATTTGAAACTAGGCGAAAAACCTTCGTGGGAAGAATACGATTCAGACAGTGAATGGAAATGATTATAAAAGCCAGATATTGATAATAATGTAGCTTAATAAGGGTTAGTTTTAAATAAATTTTATAGTAACTCAAAAATGTATTTTGGCATGCAAGTTTAACTTAAAGACCGTTACAAACTGCACATATTATAACTTTCTAAATTATTCATATGTAGTACATATTAAGATTCCTATAATTGATTTCTACTTCTTTGCTAACTTACCCCTTTACGTTATATGTCTGTGTACAAATGAGAGTGCATTGCAAAAGTAACATCTCTTTTTTGCATGTACTTAGGAAATTTACATATTTTTAGCCACAAATGTGACAATTTGTATCCATGCCGCTCACTCCCCAAACACTAGTCTTCAAACCCAATCCGTACACTCTCCTGTGGAATACACAAAATACGGGCCGTGAGATGAACACGTCGATAATCCAATGTTGTAGGTAAAAGAAAGATCTTGTTCCCGCTTGCACTAGTAAAGTGAATGCACAACACGTTAGCTAGTGCACTCGCTCGTTGCATGTTGCCCATCGACTGTGATTTATTGACATGCACACAAACGTATGCCAAGTGCGCCAATGCATCCATCTAACATACCCCATTCGAATGAGGATGACGTTGGGCTAAGAAATGTCGGCGGTAAGGGTACGCGCACCACATACATACCAATTTAACCAAATGTACTGCCCGCTTGTGATGATGGTGGTGATGATGTTGGCAATGGTAGTGGTGGCACTATTCCAGCGCATGTGCATCAGGGCCGTTGTGAAAATCGGCCTTTCCGACTTTTGTGCTCGAGGTAAGTGGCAGGTATTTTTTAACGATTTATATAAATCTGAAAATTACCACAAAAATCCTCAACATCATTCCGTAAATTGTGTTAAAAATTAACTAGCTAACGCTGGGTAAGTGCAAGATAATAATATTTTTCTTAATTTGTGCAAGTTAATCGTGAAAAATAGTGTTTAAAAAGTGCATACGTTAAAATGTGTATACCTTTGCCATTAGAAAAAGTGTTCTGGGCAAAATGAAAAAGGGTTAATATAAAGCCGGCCGGTTATAATATTAAAAAAAATCAAAAATTTTTAAAAAATATCACATAATAGTAAACTCCAATGAAGCGAAAACGTTTATGTTAAGAAACTTAAGCACAAAAGTGTTAGCATTTCCTCGAGAAAAGCTAATGCAACCACGCAAGCTTATGCAGTTTCCGCTAAATTTCTTAATACGTTACTTATCTAACGCAGGAAATGTCGTCGGATGTAAAAAAAAAAACAGTGGCACCTAACTGGCTTGTACAAAAAATTCAACAGCCAACAAGTTTTATCGTCGTGTTTATTTATATATAAATACTTATATCTAATATGACCTTTTATTCAGTATTACTCATGCCTTATTAAAGTGTCTAAATTAGAATCAACAATTATACATGTACATTTATGTATGTATATACATATGTACATATATATACTGGTATGTATGTATGGCCATGTTTAAATACTTGAACCTACAAATTTGCATTCGAGTGCTTCAGTCAACTATTTAAAAAGTGCACTAATTATAAAAATAAATATTTTACATGCATATGTATATGCATGCATATGTATGTTCATACATTAAGATGCGAGTATGAAAAAGGATATTTCTTAACAATAGTCATTCTCATTAAGGAAAAAAGTTTGAGGTATAGTTTGCTTGAGGTGTTGCGTGAAACTAAATTTTGGCTTAGATTGATGTTTAACCTAGAAACATACATAAGTACCGTTTTACTTGTCGCAAAAAAAGTTGCATATGCTATAAGAACTTGTACTGTCCTCCCTAGAATGCAAATTGAATTTGGGGGCGTCGAAAAGTCTAGATTAATAAATGCATCCCTATGGGAAATGTAAACCTCAAAAATTGCATCCCACAACAATTCAGCTTTTGAACCAAACGAATTTTTAAAATCGTTTTTCACTCTTTGAAATTTAATGAAATCAATAATCAGTTAATTCGAAGAAACTCTTTGTCATATAGAACGAAACAACGGCAAATGAATCGATTAAAACCAAAGCAGTAAGTCCTCCATGGTAAAATATATTAACAGATATTAAACATGTGGCGTTATTATGATTTTTTTTTTTAGATTTTGATAGAACTTAACAAAGTTATTAAAACACTCGGCATTGGTTTCGCATGACCTCTATGACTTCGCAATAAAGGATATTATTAAAGAATCGTTTTGGCGTAGCTTCTTTTTTCCTACTGTGGGAAAAATTTTCAAATTTCTCTACACCGGCCGGCAGACCACATGACGAATGAGTATATAGGCAATTGCTTGCAAATATGTATGTATGTAAATGAATGCATGTGCATAGAAACAAGCAAATCTATTTATGTACATACATATGTATGCATGCTTCTACACACACATGTACCTATGCATTTATATTTAAGACTATTTTGTAAAAAAAAAAAAAATTTCGCCACATGCACTTGTTCCCACAAATCTTGAAAAATCTGCACAGTTTAGAGATACATATGCAACAAAAACAATATCAAGAGGCGTAAATACTGCAAAGAGAAACCTTTAGCTAGTAATTTGCACTAAATTGTGAAACTACCCGGCAGGAAATCTAACTAGCTGAGAACTAGCGTAGAACTAGAACTTTTGCCGTTTCGAAGATTCGATTTTTGGATATTTTTCCGAAATTTTGTGAGTGTCACATACATACATACATATATAGTGGAGCAAACAATCAGAAAAGATAAGAAAAACATAAGATCAAAAACATCATCATTCTATCCTGAAATTGACCTGTTAGTTCAATTGAAATCCAAAAATCCTGTAAACTCTGACTATTCCGGACTCGTACGGGACTATTGTATTCTTACTTAAAGCAGCAATTTTCCACATTAATACTAGATTGTGATAACAATTTTCTCAATTTCAGTTTTTTCTCTGACATCAGTATTTTTCTTAAAAGGACTTTGAAATTTCAAAGATATAATAAATTCAAAAAAATATTTAAAAAAAAACTCTATGCAATGTAGAACAACAATGCGGGTATCATATAAAAGAGACTATTTTTTTCGAATTAAAAAATTAAAATTTTTTGGAATTGGAATATTCTTGAAAATGTTATGCTAAGGAGTAGTATACACACGCCCACGTCCTCGAATTTCGCCCTTCCAACTTAGCTTAGAAAAATTAAATTAATTAAAAGCATATTTTCAATGCCTATTGGTCCTTGTCAACCAAAACATTGCAAATTTTTTAAATTTTATAGAATTTTCTCTTTCATTTGGTACCCATATTATTATTCCACATTGCACTACATTTTTTTTTAAATAATTTTTTGGATCAATCATATTTTTGAAAGTCCTTTTAAGAAAATCCTGACGTCGGAGAGGCAAACTCCCAACGCAGAATTAAGACTAAAAGGAAACTTTTTCTGCCCGGCGGTTTGAAATTAATTTTTAAGAGCCAGTCTATTGTATATATATTTGCAATATTTGATGCTAAAATATATTTATACATAAGATAGGAATGCGATAGAAATTTATGTTTTTTTACACCATCCATGGGCCGATCGATGGGCCGTTCATTAAGTTTTTCAACTTTTCAATTCCATTATTTGGAAAAATGTTGGGTATTTCCATTAAATTTTAGTATAATAGGTGCAAGTTTCAAGTCTCTAAGTCGTCGCTGTTTGAGATTTTTTTTTTTTTGTTGAGGATGTTGCGCATTTTCTTCAATATAATAATATAGTTTGTTCATGCGTTATATGGAAGAAATCGCGAAACACCCTTGACACAAAAAAATTCTCAAAAATCAACAGTAATTTTTAGAGACTTGAAACTTGCACAAAAAATTTAATCAAAATTTTCAAAGAGGATTTGGTTTGTTTAGTAAGCCTTTCCGTGGCGGAATTTCGCATTGCGGTTTACGATTGCCTGCAGAAGAGCGGCCGTTATTACAAGCATTGGCCCAGAACCAACTGGGGCGGCCTCCCTGTAAAAATAAGTTACTACGAGGGTGGATGAATAATTTCTTTGACATTTGGCAATGATCAATTGAGTATAATTTTTTTTTTATGTCTCACAATCATATTGCAAAAAGAGAAACAAATTAACAATTTAATTTCATCAAGCGTTAATTTTGCGGAAAAAAACATCACTATATCCAATAATAAGCTTGATAAATACTATACTATACTATACTATACTATGCGAACTTCTTTCCACAAATTTCAAGGGTGGAAAATTGTTGATTTATACAGAGGCCTCAAAATAATATATTTTTTTATTCAAGTATTTCGCAAAAAATTTGAATACAACATTTTGCCTGTTCAACTCTCGAGAGATCTGGCCAGACCTTTTGTAAATGAGCTGGTTATTGAAGTTTTTTGACTTTTCGTAAAAATTTGATTAGCCATCCTCCAAGAAATAAATCAGGATATTTTTCTGTTAACATCACATTCGTACCTAATGTAATGCAGAGTCACAAAACGGGGACCAAATGAAAGAGGAAATTCGGTGGAATTGAAAAAATATATTTATTTTTGGTGAACAACGACAAATAGATATTGAAAATGTTTTTTATTAATCAAATTATCCTTGAAAGTCCTTGAAAATTTTCATTAGTTATTTTTGAAAAATATATATTTTAAGGACTAATATGTACACTGCCTCACCATCGAAGCAAAGCAAAACTCCATACGAATCAGATGGATTCCATCTGTATTAAAATAGTTCGTACTATTTTGGCCATATCGAATTTCCGGAGCTCATTACGGATATCATTAAAAATTTAATTAAAATTCTAAAATTTTTCAATGGCCAGCATTTTCGAAAAAATGTCGCTATTTTATAGAAAAGTTAAAGGATGTAAAAAAAAAATTGTTTTAAGTTTCACTGCGGAACCGGAAAATGTGCATCCTTCAACGGGCAAAGTGGAAAACTCGAGAGTCGAAGGTACATACAAATTTTCAAAGTTCACAAAAACTTTCGGAATTTTTGAAGAAGTATCCTTTCTATAATTCTATAGCGCCTTATACTTTTGTACAGTTTGAAAGTACTCATAACACTTTAATTGATTTCTGACTAAGTACATATGTATGTAGTA
>NW_023458555.1:13335342-13338827 GCF_013731165.1 Rhagoletis pomonella | reverse complement strand
TGGAATTAACTAAATTAATTATATCAACAATTATTTACTTCCTTTTTTCATAAAAAAATCGCTCGTGTTTATAAATTTTTAAATTTAACGAACTAATTTATTCAAATTATTGTAGACAAAAATGCAACCATGCGCCACAACCACATGTTTTTCGTGTTTGCAAATTCTTGCTGGCAAAATTTTTTCCAGCAAGAATTTGCAACTTCTCTCCAAGAGAACTGTCACTTTGCTCTCACAATTTTTGAGTGTTGGATAATATTTTGGTCTGCACGAACGCGATTTGGGCAAAAATCGTGATAATTCGTACAAATTCGTACAAATTTTTTGCTCGACGAACAAACCTATTAACAGATATTAAACATGTGGCGTTATTTTGATTTTTTTTTTTAACATTTTGATAGAACTTAATAAAGTTATTAAAACACTCGGCATTGGTTTCACATGACCTCTATGACTTCGCAATAAAGGATATTATTAAAGAATCGTTTCGTTTTGGCGCAGCTTCTTTTTTCCTGCTGTGGGAAAAATTTTAAAATTTCTCTACACCGGCCGGCAGACCACATGACGAATGAGTATATAGGCAATTGCTTGCAAATTTGTATGTATGTAAATGAATGCATGTGCATAGAAACAAGCAAATCTATTTATGTACATACATACATATGTATGCATGACTTTACTCACACATGTACCTATGCATTTATATTTAAGACTATTTTGTAAAAAGAAGTAAATTTCGCCACATGCACTTGTTCCCACAAATCTTGAAAAATCTGCACAGTTTAGAGATATGCAACAAAAACAATATAAAGAGGCGTAAATACTGCAAAGAGAAACCTTTAGCTAGTAATTTGCACTAAGTTGTAAAAAGTCTTCATAACTACCCGGTAGGAAATCTAACTAGCTGAGAACTAGCGTAGAACTAGAACTTTTGCCGTTTCGAAGATTCGATTTTTGGATATTTTTCCGATTTCTAAAGGATCCTTTGACATGTAAATACCTACATAAGGTTCAAAATTTGGCCGCGGTGGGTCGCGAAACACTAGTGGCTCGCGGAAAGGTTACATATGGGACGCGAATTATCTTAAAACCCTCAGAAACGATTGGAGCAAGCAGTCAGAAAAGATAAGAAAAACATAAGATCAAAAACAATCATCATTCAATCCTGACATTGACCTGTTAGTTCAATTGAAATCCAAAAATCCTGTAAACTCTGACTATTCCGGACTCGTACGGGGCTATTGTATTCTTACTTGAAGCAGCAATTTTCCATATTAATACTAGATTGTGATAACAATTTTCTCAATTTTAGTTTTTTCTCTGACATCAGGATTTTTCTTAAAAGAACTTTGAAATTTCAAAGATATAATAAATTCAAAAAAAATATTTAAAAAAAACTCTATGCAATGTAGAACAACAATTCGGGTATCATATAAAAGAGACTATTTATTTCGAATTAAAAAATTAAAATTTTTTGGAATTTGAATATTCTTGAAAATTTACAATAAGTATTTTTGAAAAAATTTTATGCTATGGAGTAATATACACACGCCCACGTCCTCGAATTTCGCCCTTCCAACTTTATTAGGTTAGAAAAATTAAATTAATTAAAAGCATATTTTCAATGCCTATTGGTCCTTGTCAACCAAAACACTGCAAATTTTTTAAATTTTATAGAATTTTCTCTTTCGTTTGGTACCCATATTATTATTCCACATTGCACTAAATTTTTTTTTTTAATAATTTTTTGGATCAATCATATTTTTGAACGTCCTTTTAAAAAAATCCTGACGTCGGAGAGGCAAACTCCCAACGCAGAATTAAGACTAAAAGGAAACTTTTTCTACCCGGCGGTTTGAAATTAATTTTTAAGAGCCAGTCTATTGTATATATATTTGCAATATTTGATGTTAAAATATGTTTATACATAAGATAGGGATGCGATAGAAATGTATGTTTTTTTTACACCATCCATGGACCGATGGACCGTTCATTAAGTTTTTCAACTTTTCAATTCCATTTTTTGGAAAAATTTTGGGTATTTCCATTAAATTTTAGTTTAATAAGGTGCAAGTTTCAAGCCTCTAAAAATTATCGTTGCTGTTTGAGATTTTTTTTTGTCGAGGATGTTGCGCATTTTCTTCCATATAAAAATAGATTTTGTTCGTGCGTTATATGGAATAAATCGCGAAACACCCTTGACACAAAAAAATTCTCAAAAATCAACGGTAATTTTTAGAGACTTGAAACTTGCACCAAAAATTTAATCAAAATTTTCAAAGAGGATGTGGTTTCTTTAGTAAGCCTTTCCGTCCAGGAATTTCATATTGCGGTTTACGATTGCCTGCAGAAGAGCGGCCGTTATTACAAGCATCGGCCCAGAACCAACTGGGGCGGCCTCCCTGTAAAAATAAGTTACTACGAGGGTAGGTGAATAATTTCTTTGACATTTGGCAATGATCAATTGAGTATAATTTTTTTTTATGTCTCATAATCATTTTGCAAAAAGGTAAACAAATTAACAATTTAATTTCATCAAGCCTAATTTTGCGGAAAAAACATCACTATATCCAATAATAAGCTTGATAAATACTATACTACTTACTACTGCGAACTTCTTTCCACAAATTTCAAGGGTGGACAATTGTTGATTCATACAGAGGCCTCAAAATAATATATTTTTTTATTCAAGTATTTCGCAAAACTTTGAATGCCAGACCTTTTTATATTTTAGTTACTTGTAAAATATACGTATTTGTAAATGAGCTGGTTATTGGAGTTTTTTGACTTTTCGTAAAAATTTGATTAGCCATCCTCCAAGAAATAAATCAGGATGTTTTTCTGTTAACATCACATTCGTACCTAATGTAATGTAGAGTCACAAAACGGGGACCAAATGAATAAGGAAATTCGGTGGAATTGAAAAAATATATTTATTTTTGGTGAACAACGACAAATAGATATTGAAATTATCCTTGAAAATCCTTGAAAATTTTCATTAGTTAGTTTTGAAAAATATATATTTTAAGGACTAATATGTACACTGCCTCACCATCGAAGCAAAGCAAAACTCCATACGAATCAGATGGATTCCATCTGTTTTAAAATATTTCGTACTATTTTGGCCATATCGAATTTCCGGAGCTCATTACGGATATCATTAAAAATTTAATTGAAATTCTAAAATTTTTCAATGGCCAGCATTTTCGAAAAAATTTCGCTATTTTATAGAAAAGTTAAAGGATTTAAAAAAATTGTTTCAAGTTTCACTGCGGAACCGGATAAAGGGCAACCTTAAACGGGTAAAGTGGAAAATTTGAGAGTCAAAGGTATGTTTCATACAAATTTTCAAAGTTCAACAAAACCTTCGGGATTTTTGAAGAAGTATCTTTTCTATAATTCTATAGCGTCTTATACTTTTGTACAGTTTGAAAAGAATCATAACACTTTAATTGATTTCTGACTAAGTACATATGTATGTAGTA
>NW_023458555.1:13325927-13335242 GCF_013731165.1 Rhagoletis pomonella | reverse complement strand
ATTATACTACACTGTGGTGCAGAAACCGCTTTTGCTTTTTTCCTTTTACGGCCGTCAAAAAATTAAAAAAAAAAACAAAGATGGGAGATAAATGCACTCCTGGTGCTGTAAAAGCGGCAATAGTTACGCTCCAAAGGTATATGTATGTATGTAAAGTTTACAAATATATTTTCAATTTTGCACGAAAAAATTTTTTTCTACAATTTGTTGAAATTAATGAATAAAATCTCTCAATTTTCCATAGCTGTTTTATAAATACAGTCGAAAACGATTAATTGCAATATCATACTTCCAATATTTCAAAAAACTTCTAGTGAATAATGCCGAATTTCCACTAGGCATTTAAATGACAAAAAAAACTACCTCCGAAAAAAACAAACAAACAAACTTAAAGCTTTCGTATTAATCAAGCACACTTGTCAATTAACCGATTTCGACTGTTTTTTGAAAAATAATTCCACAATTTTAGTGAACTGGATAGTATTTTTGATGCTTTTTGATAATAAAACTTTTATAATTTTTTCTCGTCGACTTCTTTCAATCCTGTAACCTTACATATGTATGTATACATTTCGGCACATTTTTCATTATCTTTTAATTTTCACAATAATTTCATCTGCATAATACACAACAATCGAATATCAGCAAAGCAATTGCCATTAATTTTAAGAAATCCATCAATATTATTTATAAAAAAAACATTCATTTATTCCAAAAATTTATACCAGCGATTATCATTTGTATTGAAAATCAAACAAATTTCGTGGAAAATATTTCGAAACATAATTAAGTGTTCAATATAAAACACGTCTGAAAATCGCATCGGAAAAGCTCAAAGGGATTAACGAAACAAATTTCGAAACTAAACATGCCCTAACATAGAAAAGATATGTTGGGCAACAAAAAAAAAACATAGGTCACTAGTGCGAAAGAAAAACTAAACAAACAAGATAAAGTGAAATAAATTAAAAAAAAAAATAAAATGTTACAACATGCGCGAATTTTTCCGTAATCTTCTTGCGCGTAGTGTTTACACTGTAAGAAAAAAGTTCAAAGGCCGCGACTCATTTCGTCGGCAGGTGAGTTTCAAAGTTTGACAAATCAAAGAAAAGCGCATGAAAGTATGATGCAAGAAATGCAAATAAAGCGAAAAGGAAACGACGAGATTTAATTGAAGAAAAAGGGAGTGAGTAAATTCAATCGGGCTAAGCTTAGGGATTCATGGCCGACGTAATGAAAAATAAAAATGAATATGCGAATAAAAATTCCTACAAAAAAAAATTTAAACAATAAACAAATGTCGAATTTCCACTGGACATGAAATGACAAAAATTTGAATGACAAAGTTCGGTATTTAAAAATACGAATGCCATTGCATAAAAACAGTTACTATAATTGAATTCTTTTTCATATGGCATTTTTAAATCGCAAAGCTTGTCATTTCAATGCCTAGTGGAAATTCGGCATGATCATTTTTACTAATCAAAAATATTAAAAATTAAAAACACCAACGCGTAAATATATAAACAACTCCATCTTGTTAAAACAAAACAGCCAGCGTTTAATTTTGTTTTTTTTCCTTTTTTGTTTTATGTTTTTGTTTAGACCGTTATTTCTTTACTGTAACAGTCATGTTTCGCTGCATTCGTACAACTTGCTGCACCCGTTGCATGTGCTTGGACACATGCAAACTGGCTTTTCTATATACATCATAGTACACATTTATCAACTGCAAATGGCTTGAAATCCCTACAGCTTTTCCGATACGTTTTTTTTTTATTTCTGAATGGAACGCGTGCGTGTGAACAATTATTAATGTGTTGCTAAATTTTTTCACAGCAAAATGAAATTCCTTTCCGTATTTGTTTGCTTTTTCGTTGCATTATACATTCATACAAAAATCAAGTGAAGAAAACACATACACACATGCATATGTACATATAAACGTAATCATAAGAAAAGAAATGAAAATTAAAAAAATGGACTCATTAAAAATTCGTTTATTTAAATTTAAAAAAATTATTAAAGGTTGCTCAGAACAATACGTAATTTAGTTAACTGTTCCTATGCTGAATTTTCACTAAGCAATAAATGGTAAGCAATTAATTGACAAAATTTGTGTAAATTCAATATCTAGTGGAAATTGAGCATTATGCCCATAATAATGCTGGATATCCAATCGGCTTTAATTGACACAGTTAAGCACTTAAAAAATATCGTATCATTGCGTTAATATAAATTGAATTCGTTTCCACCCAGCATTATTTAAAATATATAAATTTTTTTTTCTTTTCAATGCCCAGTGCAAATTCGGCATAATTATAGGAATTGGAACAGGAAATGTATTCCATTTAAAAAATTTTATTTTATTTTTTAATTTCATCACAATTTTCCTTCATTGAAAATCCGGCATTAGTAGATAAAGTTTCAATTTTTAATTTAATTTTTTAAAACCGCGTTAATATTTCTGTTTAAGCAATTCAAACAAATATTAAACTGAACTCTTTAATTTTTAAGTAAAATGCAGTATTTTGAAAACCATTAAAATTCATATATTAAACAAATATTAAAACCCGGACATTTTTTCCAACTTACGTCATGTCTTTATGTGTGTGTGTATCAGTTGCTTCACCTTGATCTCTCACTTTGCCCCCAACCCCAAACGATCAACACTTTCTTACCAATCTCCACCATAACTTCTATATTTTAGATGGCAACGATAGCGACTGCGATGATCAAATGGACACCTCGTACATGGAACCCCAATTGATGTTGGATGAGTACGATGAGCCCGTCGAATTCAAATTCGATCCCAATGCCACCAGCTCACCATCACAACAGAATACCCCCAATGTTTTAGCCGCGCAAGCGCAACAACAACACGTAGAACGTCAACTATTACTCGCGCAACAAAAGAAACAACAATTGATCGAAGCTGCTGCCGCTACAGCTGCTGCCATGAAATTATCAGGCGAGGCAGGCGCTAGTGGCATGCCGAGTACCGTGACGCTGCTCAATTCAATGGTTAGCATACCGAAACTGACACCCATTGGCAAAGTGTCTAAGGTGAAAGTGAATAAGCGTACCAAATTGAAGCAGAATGGCGTTAGCGGAGCCGGTGGCAATATTACTGGCAACCTTACTACTACCGGCAACGATTCCAAGGTAAGTGTGTGGGGGTTTTGCACCAGCAGTTTGGTATATTTTTTTATATATCCACTTTTCAGAATCTCTCGTGCGATTATATGGATATGTTCAATTCCAACTATATCGGCAACAATCCGAGTGCAGCTGCCGTAGCTGCCGCACAATTAAGTAAACTGAAAGGCGCTCTAAGCGGCAGTACAACGATCAGCTCCAGCGCCGCTGGTTCACCTCCGGCTAAAACCAAATTGAATACATCGGGTAGCGCTTTGCCCGAAGGCGAAGCGGAAGGTTCCGTCCGCGACTATTGTACCAAAGAGGGTGAGCATACATACCGCTGTAAGGTATGCTCGCGCGTCTATACACACATCAGCAATTTTTGCCGCCACTATGTGACATCACATAAGCGCAATGTCAAAGTGTATCCCTGTCCCTTCTGTTACAAAGAGTTTACGCGCAAGGATAATATGACGGCGCATGTAAAAATCATACATAAAATTGAAAATCCCTCAACAGCGTTGGCAGCAGCCGCGGCAGGTGGTGTGACCACATCACCAGCACCACAATCGGCGGCGGTGTCGACAGCATCTACACCGACGCCACCCGATTTGGCGCCACAAAGCTCAAATCATTCGGCGACTGGTGTGTCAACAACAGTAGCATCGGCGGCATCGTCCACCTCGTCCTCGTCGACGTCATCGACAACATCGCTGGCATTGGGTGCGGGGCGTTTACCCGAAGCGACGGCGGCGGCGCAATAAGCCTATGCCTTAAGCACATTAGAGACTACTAAATTATAATTACATAAAAAAAAAGCTTAAAAAAAAAAGAAACAGTTAGATGTTTAGCAACAACAATCTTGGGTGATTGGGTACACATACATATGTAGATACATACGTATAAATATGTATATTTCCATTTGTTTATTGCAAGGCAAGGTGTTATGTAAGTCCAGAAAGAGCAGAGTATTGGTAGGGAGTAGTGCGTCTAATTTACATTCACACATACACATATGCACCCTCACGCATACACACACGTACACGCATACACCCTACTAAACACAAAAAAAAACCCTTTCATTAAAACGTAGTAAAGTTATAGGAATTTAAATACTATACACTTTGAGGTTTGTCAAGGACAAAAAATGCAGGAAAAAGGCTTCCAAAATGCGCAAATTGGTTTAAAGCAAAATGCTTTTTGTGTGCGTTTATTTTCGTTTTTTTTTTTTAGAAAGAGAGCAGGGAGTGAAAACGTTCAAAACGTTATCCAAATGTTAGGATTCGCTGTTGCGGGCATATTTTCTTTAATATTAATTTTTAACATCTTCGATATTCTTTTTGCAATTTCATTAAGTTTATTTGTTTCGTAATTTTAAATTATTTAATTATTATTATTTTTTTTTAGATTTTCTTGCGTTTCGCCTAAAAACACAATGAATATATTATATTAAATTAAAAACGTATCAACTTTTCAAAACATGTCCAAGAAATTCGGGGATTTACTATTTCTTATGCGAAAATGATTAAAACGCAAACAAATAGTTGTAAAAATGTTAATGCTAATAGTTTACAAAGTAGTGGAGTAATGGTGGAAGTGGGCGAAAACAAAACAAGTTTTGTCTGTGCACAACTAAGCTTTTTTTTTATTTTTATTTTTTGTTATTTAGTAAAAAAAATTTTGATACAAAAAAAAAACGCAGAAAGCAGAAAATTCGAGGCGTAACATAGAAAGTTCCGATACTTGTTTTCACAGTCAAGATTTCCAGGTTTTCGAATTTGTTTAGTTGGCTTCATAAAGCTGTCACGGATGGATATATTTTGGTCGTGGCTAATCTAAATATACATTTTTGTTATTTCAATAAAAGCTTCGTTTACTTTGGAGGCTTAAGAAATTATAATTTCCTAATAAATAATTTTGAGTTTAAAATTAAAAGCAAAGTTGGCAAACTTTGTTATGAAGATATATTATAATGCAGGGCTATCCATTTTCCACTCGAAGAAAGTAAAGTAAAAAAGACAAAATTTTAAAATTTCTATCAAATTTCATTTAAAAATAAAATCTTTCGCACAATTCGGGCAATAACTCGATCATTACTTGGCGTATTTTGTCCTTCAATTGCTTCACAGTTATGTATTGTTCTTGCCGATCACCCAATGTTAAATGGCCTATTAGAATTGCGAGGTTGTTTTTCAGATTCACCATTTTGGGAGTAGAATTTAATATCTTTTACGAGTTGTTCGATCTTAAAACTTTTCATATTGTAAAATGTTTGACCTTTTACTCAAGATTTATTTTCAATTTTTTTTTTATTTATTTTTTTTTTTTAAATTCAAAACATTTTTTTATGCATTTCTTCATTTATTTTATTTATTTATATTTCTCTATTTTAACCATTATTTTTTTCTGAAATCTGAAAATTAAACTCAAACTTTTAGAATTTCTGTGCACAGCAAATTTTGTTTTTCTGTTTATTGCCCAACAGCTCCATATACTGTTTTTTGCTAAATATAAGTTGTGCAATTTTACGTTAATTCTTTTTTTTTATCTAAGTTGTATTGTTAGTTTTTTTTTTTGCTAGTTTTTAGTTTGCTGAAAAGTAAAATTTTCAGAATGTAAATTAAAACCTCAAATGGCATTCTCGACCGCAAGTGGCCTTTTAGTTTAATAATACAAACATACATAATGTATAAGTTGGACCGTTTATTAGCGACAAAAAAAAGTAGAAACAAAAAATATTTCTAACATATTCGCACGACGCTAACCGACTAACCGCACTTACACATACGTACATATACAACAAACATACAAAGCACACACATACTGACCGCGACACACATATGATAAACACTATTTTACACACACTTAGTTAATTTTACGTGTTTTTTATCGCTAAAATATTTACAAACAATATGAATTATTAAAAAATTAATATTAATTATTATATATATATAAATAAAAACTGAAAGGAGAATGAATATAACTACCTTGTTGCCTTCAAATGAAGCTAGTTTAATATTATTATTACACATAAATTTACTTACTTTGTAGGGTTAAACAAAAAAACAAAAAAAACTAATTTAATTTTAAAATTTTATAAAAATATAAAAATTATCTTATAACTGCGTATCCAATGAAAGCAGTTTTGTAATTTACGTTCATTTAAAATTAATTAAATATATTTATGTTTAGTACTTTAATTAACTATAAAATTTGATTTGATTTTATGCCGTTGATAAAATGTCGAAATGTGAGAAAATGCAATTATAAATGTATGTGAAAACAGCAATAAAAAACGTATAATTACAACAAGCAAGTTAAAAATTAAAAATATTAATTTATAAATGTTTATGAATTGCTTATGGATACATATAGAATATAAATCGGAGGCTTAAATTATCGCCAAAGAACTACAAAATACAATAACTATTAATATTTAAAACATAATAAAATAATGTTATATGTATGTATATGTACACCTACATACACACATACACACAAATGGATGCGTAACAATCAGCTAATCGCTCATAATGTGACAATACCTTTTTTTTTGCTGTTAAAAACATAAAGACAGAGTGAGCCTAAGGCGACTCTTAACTGAAAAGTGCACTTATAAAAAAAAAAATAAACCAGAAATTACATGCCTAATGCCGCATTTCCACTATAGGCATAGAAGTGACAACGAAACGTGCGTCATTTAAAAAATGACGCGTGAAAAAGAACTTAATGACTATTTTTTATTAACTTGGAATGGAACGAGTATTTTTCAACGCATAACTTTGTCATTTAATTCCCAATCGAAATGCGGTATAACAAAAAATACATACCAATTAAAAAAAAAAAAAAACACAAAAACGTTGCAATAAAAATGCGATACTTACAAAATAAAACATAAAACCAACTGAGCTCTTTATTTTAATATATGTAACTTTAAAATTCGTAATGGCAATAATAATCATAACTTAATAGGGCGAGCAATTTTAAAATTAAAAACTTCCAAAAAAAAAACCATAAAGTAGATAACATAGTATAGCAAACGATCTCCAGCAAAAAAGAGTAGGAATTTCTTACTAAAAAACTTTTAACATTTTCCAATTTAGTGTGTGAAAATGTGCTAAAATTGAAATGTGTAATTTCCAGGGACCGTAACAGTTACAACTTTTATTAAAAATATCGCTCTTTAATTTAATTTAATTTAATTTTTATTAATTTTATTTAATTACTTTTTAAATAACCGTTATTTCTGACTTACTTTATAAATCCATAATAACAATTATTGTTTATTTTTATCGAAATAATTGCAAATAACATTTATCTTCGATTTTTAAATTATATGTCTCAGATAACAGTTATCGAAGACTTTTACTTATTAAAGTCATAAATAAAAATCAGTCACTGAGCTTTATTTTTTAAATCATACTTATAAAAGTCATTTGTACAAGTCGTAATAAACTTTTGTTTCACAATACCTTTTTAACTACGAAAAATGTTAATGACTTTTATACATACAAATGATTTAAAAAATATATTGATGACTTTTAAAAGTAAAAGCCACTGATTGATTTGTATTGATGACTTTTATAAATAAAAGTCCACAATAACTGTTGTCTAAAACATATAATATAAAAATAAAAAAATAATTGTTATTTTTTTTAATTTTGCATAAAAATTTATTTCAAAATTGTCAGTCTCGGTAAACAAAAAAAAACATTGCCTTCATAGTGAATTTTCCATGGCAGTTTTCATCAATAACTGTTATGTTCGGTCCCTAGTAATTTCACATAAACATACATATTTTTTTAGACAACCTTTCTTGTATAACATTCATCGCAGTAAAAAGCAATTACATGCACACACACACATACTAGTAACACTCTGCATAGGAATTTTTGCGTGTAACTTTTGAACATTCTAAATACAAAACATGAAAAAATACAATAAAATACATTTAGTTTTTATTTATCTCTAATACAAACATATTTAATGTTTTACTACTATACATTATATTACTTTCTTCGTTTTTAGTGGTAGCTAGTGCAATTTAGTTTTTAATTTGATAACAAGTTAATTATTAATAATTACATACATATGTAGCCACAATCGCGAAAAAAACATAGCCGACATTTATTTTCAAAATGTTCTTTTTGATGCGGAAATGTATGTACATACATGCAATTTTTTATCAAAAACATTATTTCTAAAAAAATCGCTTACGTTATTTTTGCGGTTAAGGCTCTATGTAATAAAACAACAACAAAAAAATGATCAAAAAAAATACATAGTTACGAGTAAAAAATAAAACAACACCTCACAACGTCAGCTCCTTCAATGTTTAGAACCTATTTTTATCGCTATTTTGTAGCATATGTATACTACATACTCGTACATACATTTACATTGAAAATATAAAAAAAAAATTAACTATTAATATTTTAATTAATAAAGAAGTTTTGTTGCACTAAAAAAAAAAAGAAAAAACAAAGCATTTGAGTTTTAGTATCCTTTTGGTTGGTTATACGAATAGGAGGAAATTTCGTTGGATATTTTATATATGCGGACTTTTTTTAGCAAACTTATTTTAACTATTCTTCGTAAACTATTATACGAGGATCATTAAAAAGTCCTTAGATATTCTTCGGCCTGAATTATTTATACACTTTTGCTTAGGATAAAAACAATTGATGAAGCATTTTGGTCGTAATGAAGTCGTCGAAGCTTAGAACAAAAAAAACGGGTGCCAAATCAGGATAGAGTGTTGCGCGAATTATTAAAGTTTCACGTTCGTTGTGAATTACGAACAACGTTTTATCAATTGGGAAGTTGCATCAGTTCTGCAAATTTTAATCAGTGGTGCAGTATTGCCGCTTTTATTACGTGCCTTGGTACATTCCCTATTTGTCAATTTTCGTTGTTTTCCCTCCATTTGTCCAGGACTGTTGCCAAAAAAAATGCTGGTATGCCACTTAGAATGAACTGTTCTACGCTCCTCTAAGCCTAGGTTCCTCGTAAGTCTAAGGGCACTATAGCCACATGACCCGTTACTGCTAATAAATAAGCGACCATTTGTTTCGAGGGGTTTCTTGCGCGAAAAAATTTGTTTTTTTTTTCTTACGTTGAAAGATCCACATAGCTGATTGGCCTTTTCCTGGGTCTGGGATTGGCTTGGTCCTG